>NC_046607.1:9197226-9498180 GCF_011750605.1 Drosophila busckii
TGTGTCTATATGTTTCTGCCGAAGTTTCGAACAGCTCATTATAAAAGCTGCACTTGCTACTTTATCTGTCTTACACTAAGTTTTGTCTTGATTTTGGCTGAAAAGCATTTTCGGAATTGGGATTACATAGACCCCTGCCTCTTTGTTGGTACTAAAACTTACATTACAAATTTTATTCTTGTTATATTATAATATACTATACTTCATTTAGGTTACATAGGCTATTACTTTGTTATGTCTATGTTTTTGTGGCTTTTGATCATGAATTATGGGTTGTGGAAAAAATACAAAAACATTGGCATTAAAAGGAAACTAAACTTTCGGAAGAGAAGTTGGTTTGTCTGGATTACTTCTGCTGTACTACTAATTATTACTATAGTAATAGACAGTGTGAATAAAGATAAACAATCGGCCTGGAAACCTGGATTTGGACATTTTTCATGCTGGATAAATAGTATTTATCTTCATATTTATTTTTTATATTAATTTAGTAATACTTAATTTAAATTTATATCCATCAATAGCTCGTAGTTTGCCACCGTTGTTCTTCTATTATGGTCCAATACTTTTTATATTGGTGGTGAACATTGTGTTCTTCATTTTAACGGCAAGGAATATTTTCAATGAATCTAGAGATAACCAACAAACCTTGGGCTCAGCAAAGAATCGTGCAAGGTAACAATATTTTATTATGTTATATTTATTTTGTTATTACTTTATTTGTTTTATTCTCAGCTTTAAGCTATTTTTTCGGTTTTTTATTCTTGCTGGAGTATTGTGGTTTTTGGAAATCATAGGATATCTTGACAAATTGTATACGAATGTGGAGGGGCAAAGCTATCAGATCATTCTTGATTTTCTTTCATCAGCTCAGGGCATTATGTTATTTTGCGTAACAGTTTTAACACAGGATGTGCGACATTCTCTCAGTGAACAGTAAGAAACATAATAATTATACTAGTCGCATCTTTAAAAATATATAATATAACCCGTATCTTTCAGTATTTTCAACAAAAAAAAAAAAATGTGCACAGTTCAGCCAACCGCAAACGATTCCCAAGCATGAATTAGAGCAAAGAGTCTTATAACGGCCCCCAGAAGATATTGTTACACTTTGTCTTTTATATCGACTCTTCTCAACAATCTGATCAAACTTTTTATAAAACAAAAGTACTATAATTAAGAAAAAATCAAATTTTATATTTATCTTCATTGCATACATGAAACATTTAAATTTAGAGTCTATGTCGCAAGTCTAAAAATTCACCCATAGTGCATTCGATCACCAAAAATGAAAATACTTTTTAATTATTTTGTTTAATAAAGTCAAAATATGTAAAAAATTTAGTAGCAAACAAAAACGACTTCCAATATTCGTACTATTGTGTACTTAGTAATAGAATGTAATGATAATAATTACTTAGTAGTAATGTAATGAAAATATCAACGAAATTACCAATTGCACCAGAGATGAGCCTATTTTATATGCATAGAGTAAAACAAATTTAAGTTACATACTGTTAAAATCTATTAACGTACAATACAATACATTATTTTTAAGCGATGGAATAGTATAGATAATTTAGTTAATAAATGGTCAATTCGAAGAATAAACTAAAATATCCTCAATGAATGCATTTTAAATACCCAATGTAAAGATAAAAACATACAGTGTGTAGCATAGTTATAGTTCTAACTGAGCAATCAATAAACAATAATTTCTTTTCTTTATAAATGAATATCATTTGATATATTTACAGTCTTACAGCATTTGAAATATACACAGTTGTAAAACGCCTGTAAGATGATCAAAATTGCACTTGATTACACACTTTATTTTAATAAATCTAACCTATAACGATGGAACTCACTGCTACATGCACGTACACTATGTATGATTATAAATATGTGTATGGTTGGAATGCTTGTTTATAAAAATATTTGTAATGGCTTGTTAAGTGTTTACAATAGGCTAAGGTACATATATTTAACGTATTTGGCATTTTGGAAGCGCTATGTTTCCTTTAAATTGTCATGAAGGACTTGATGACTTTCTGTGCCATTCAATGGTATTACTTATCATACTTTGCATGGCCTTATAAACTGGACACAGCCCAAGGCATTTTTTTGATTCAGTTACGCAGGCACTGGACAGAGTTACTTTAGTTACTTTATCAGTTTCTTTTGAAAAAAATTGGGTTCTTTTGCTGTTGTCGCTGTTTTGTCGTCTTTTGCGCCAATGTGACGTTTGAGGAATGCGATCCTCGTTTTCTTTCCGTAATTCTATTTGAGCATCGCTTTTAACATCATCCATCGAATCGCATTTATTGCAGCCTGCACCATAGGATGCATGAAATTGCATATTTGGCGACATGCTGCAGTAGTTTGCAGTCCTGTCGCTACAAGGATGCCGTGTTGCGTCGTTAGATCTGTCGTCATTTGGTTCGTCACGTTTGGGTGCTTCGCTTTCTTCATAGTCCATAAAAGTTGCGGCGCTTGACGGCTGATAAATAACCGCAGAAGCGTGACCTGAGCGTCCAGAATTCAGAGGTGTTCCCTGCTCCCAAGTGTTTGTACGGGGATCATAAACCTCAACGATCGATAAAAAGTTACTTCCATCAAAGCCGCCAATGGCATACAGCTTGCCATCGAGCGGTGTCAGAGATAAAGCGCTGCGAGCGATCTGTATGGGTGCAACCATGTCCCAGGTATTATTCTCTGTATTGTACCGTTCCACTGTCGCCAGCTGACGCATGCCATCGAATCCACCCACAACATAAATGTGCTGGTTAATGGCAGCAACACCTATATATTACGCTAATGTTTAGTATTGCATTTAAGTAAAATTCGCGTTGTGTTTATACCTGCTCCACTGCGCCCAGTTTTCAAGGATGGCAGGAAACTCCACTCATTGTTTTCCGGATGATAGCATTCGACACTGGCTAAACGTTCAGAGCCATCAAAGCCGCCAATTGCGTATAGCAGCCGATTAACAACAACAACTCCAACGCCCAAGCGCTTCGCATGCATTGACTGCACAAGCGTCCATCGATCCTGCTCTGGGTCGTAGCTGCAATTGCAGAGAATATGCTGTTAAAAATCATGTTCATATACAAGACTACTACTTTAACTACGCACTACTCCACTGTGTTGTGGTACTCCATGCCGGCCGAACCGCCAACAGCGTACATAAGTTCGTCCATAACAGCCACGCCCACTCTATGCCGCGGCACAGACATTGGTGAGCATGGCCGCCATGTCTCGCTTACGGCACTGTAACGATCCACCCAGTCAGAATCATAGGATGATCCAATATTGTTGTTGCGTCCGCCTACGGCATAAAATTTGCCTTTGAGAAACGCAGCACCAAGTCCAGAGCGTGGTATGCGTAAATTTGGTAATGTAGTCCACGTTTTGTCATCCACATTGTAGGCCTCGAGTATGTCTAGGGAATGCCGAAAGAAGCCACCGGCGACGAATATCATGCGTGTGGTGTTTGGCTTGCGCTCTTTGACTCCAGGACACTTGTGCAGTGTGAGATCCTTAAAGATCTTAGCCAAGTATTCACGGCAGGCAGGCACTTTGCGCAGTACATCACAGTTTTTCATTTGCTCTTTCAGAAAATTCGGCGTCAGAAATTGGCAACGGACGGCGACTAGTATATGCTCCATTTTGCAATGTCGATTATCCTCATCGTATTTTACCCACTTCAGCACGGCATTGTACACCTCACGCTCCTCTTGCACATTTAGCTCATCACGTCGGATGAGGGCTATTATCTGATAAGCGGACAGCTGCAGAAATTCTTCTTCCTGACAGACCTTTTGGCAAAACATGAAAATCAAATTAGTTAAAGTACATCAGCTATCTGAGGAGTCCTTCAAGTTTTATATGTAAGTAAAAACGCTTGAATGGCTTTTAAAACAATGAGCATACTTGCGTGAAATGTCGTTCAATAAAGTGATTTGCTTTCTTCTGTAGCTCGACACAGCCATGCTGTTCCGCAAAATTGGCAATACCAATGGCATTAGTTGGGTCCAGTTGACGCTCCAGAAATGCACAGCATGCGTCTATAACATTTTGCACTTGGAACATGGTTGCGGCGGGCAAAAGCTGGCACACTGTTACTTCTGTTACGCGTATCTGTCCGGTGTACATGAAATACAATATTCTGGACATCGCTGTTGGACACACCTAGGGAAAATGGATAACCCAAACTGTTCATCTATTATAGCAACAAAGTGGAGGCATTGCTGCGGTACTACACATACCCCCTGGAGTTGGACGCGGGACATCTCCGATTCCTTTAGGCCACCAGTGAACATGGCCTTGAAATATGGTGAGGCAGCGGAGAGCACTACTTTATGTGCGGGAAAAAGCTCCTTCTTCACTTCGAGCATAACGTCAGTCAGCATGCCATGAGATCGCATCATATACATCATCTTGAGTGCTTCTTTTGCATAGTTGGACATGCAAAATGTCATGTCTTCATCTGTTGCATCCGGCTCATGTTCGTCGAAGCGAATACAAGTGCTTATCAGCGAACTACAGTCTGAGCGCTCGTTCATCTCAATATCTGTAATATGTATAATAAATTTATCTATTATTAGGATTGCAAATAAGCGTTATTGGACAACATTTTCATTTTTTTATCATAATAATTCGTAGAAGTTTTTTTATTTGTTGCAATGGAAATAAAATAATTGAGATTGTTTTAAGAATTAAGTTTTAGCCAAAACTATAAATTCTTTACTTCTTCATATATTTATACAACAAAATTCTGTTGATCATTCATTCGTTCATAACTTTTTGCACACATTTAAACACTGTATCTATGTGTGT
This sequence comes from Drosophila busckii, assembly GCF_011750605.1. Classification (NCBI taxonomy): domain Eukaryota; kingdom Metazoa; phylum Arthropoda; class Insecta; order Diptera; family Drosophilidae; genus Drosophila; species Drosophila busckii. The sequence goes on from NC_046607.1 coordinate 9,202,069, forward strand.
ATATTCGATAAGGCTGATACCTGGTTTCAATTGTGCACAAAGTTCAAAAAACCAAAAAATTGTATATGAAAATTGAAACAAGCCACATTGCTGCACAGATAAATATAGAGTGAGTAATGACTTTATATATTAGTTTGCTTTATCAGTAATAAAACAAAATGGTAGATAATACGATTCTTAATTATCCTCTAATATAATTATAACATTTAAGTATATGTATGTATGAATATGAGTAGGAATAACAGATAGTTAGCTCAAAGTACAATATTTTGTCGTTTTTTGTTATCTTTGTTTTCCAAGAATGAATAAAACTAGACACAAAAATATCAGCTGACCGCAACACCTCTGAGCGATTTTATATCTCTTGACTAAATGGTACTTTGCATAGTCATCTTCAATTATGAAACTATAAATTTGTATAATTATGAAACTATAAATTTGTATAGGTAGTAATCAAAGATTTCAGTGTTCCGTTAATCCTAATTCAAACAAGTAAATTAGATAGTTGAAAGTTAGTTTTTAAAAAAGATTTCACTGTAGACTGATAAGAATATATACATATGTATACTCAAATGTTCGTACATTTATATGTAAATGATTTTTATGTATATAAGTTTTGATTATTATTAAAGATGACTAAACAAATTTTACAAATTGATTACAAAGCAGGTAATGTTTTTCTTTCGCTATAAATAAATAACACATAAAATTGCGAGGGCAGCGTTTAGAAAAACAAAAAAACCAAATAGATTTTTAAAGTGCTAACTAATAAACATATAGGAATACAAAATAATCCAGACCGGTTTATTTACATATGGTAGGTATTTACACACATGCGTTAAACAATTTAAATTTATACAATGGTGTCTCATTTGATGTGACGTGCTGTAGAAATGACTCTGCAAAAATACAAATTTCTTATCAAGAGTGGCTAGGAGTTCCCTTATATCAAGTATGCGATAACTACACACAAGCACAATAAAAAATCAACAAATACTGTCAAATCACGATGAGAAGCCATATCCACACACATATTCACCTACACATACGCATATGCATTCATTTGCGAGTGTATTTGTATCTATGAGCAACGTAAACAGTGCATTTGGCGTAAGTGAGAGGAAATTTGTTTTCATTTTAACAAAGGCATGTACACACACACTTGCTTAGACACAACACACACACGCAGTTCTTAGTTCAATGTATGCTACGTAACAACTTGTTGAATATTGAACAGTAAATCATGAATGAACTTTGTGTATATAAGTATGTTAATTTATACACATATGTATATAAATACATTTACGAATCATAACTTGCACATTTTACTTATGTATGTCGCTTAAAGAGAGACACAATCACGTGTACACAGATGACCGAAATTTGTTGAAATACAGCTGATTATTAGAGCACCGCGACGAGCTATTTACGTTCTTACAAATCTAAGTGTATAAAAATTAAATGCACATTTAGAAGTGTATACCCATTACATTTAAAAACACTTACTACCAAGCGCAAACTACGAAAGTCAAAGATGTTTTTATTGTTTTATGCCCGAAAAACACAACAGCAGCATTTGTTCGATTTTCGATATGTGTGCATGGCTCGATTGCGATAGGTAGTTCAGTGTAGTAAAGCGCAGTATTTTAAGTGTAACATCAGAATGTTCTGAAAATTTTTAAATTTCACTGAAGTCTATTTCGATATACTGTACGTCTTTTGTAAGACAAATTAACTTACATAGACAGTAAAATAGTTACGCTGTTTTTTTTTTTTGGATGAATACTCTTGTCTTATTGTTGTACCATTTGTCAACACTGCCTTATCAAGTCCAACAGCTGTTTCACTTTATTTACAATTTAGTTATTGTTATAGCACATTAAAATCATGGCTGCAGCTCGCAGGTATAGCGCATCTGTCATATTCTTTCATGGATCAGGTGACACTGGGCCCAATGTGATGGAATGGGTTCGCTTTTTACTTGGAAAGGATCTAGATTTCTCACATATTAAAGTTGTCTACCCAACGGCTCCAAAGCAAAAATATACACCGCTTAATGGAAGTTACTCTCATGTGTGGTTCGACAGGCAATCTGTAAACATTGCTGCATTGGAGACCAGAAAGAGCATGTCTCAGAGCTATGACATTGTACAAAAGCTAATTCAAAATGAAGTTGACGAAGGCATACCCATAAATCGCATTATTGTCGGCGGATTCTCAATGGGTGGTGCGTTAGCTCTACATGCCGGCTACCATTTAAATACAGACTTGGCTGGAGTATTCGCGCACTCATCTTTCTTAAACCGTCAATCAGTGGTCTACGAGTCTCTACAAAATCCAAAAAAGGTAGAGGGATCTCTTGCGCTTCCGGAACTTCTCATGTTTCATGGACAACGTGATACGCTGGTACCTTTAGAATGGGGAAAAGAGACCTTTGATACATTAAATAAATTGGGTGTAGAGGGCACATTTACACCTTTGAATAACGCTTTGCATGAGCTTAAAAGAAAATCACTGCTTGAGTTTGAAGAGTGGATTCTTAAAAAGTTGCCTCCTCTTAAAAATGAAGTTCAAAATAAGCTATAAATGTGCAATTTCGACGCGAAATAAATTTATTCAATTGTTTTCTAATTATTATGTTTTAAATTATAGAGTTTGGCATAAACCCGCTACAATTTAATGAGGCGCATCGACACATAATTCTCTTGGAAAAGCTTTCTTGTGGCCCATCTTCTCCACCACCATAGTGAAAGCACAACTCCTCTAAAGCAACTATATCGCGCTTCGCAAAGATTCCTATAAGAAATCCTGTTTAGATTAGTTAGTTAGTTTATTGTTTGACTAACCTATCTTTGGTATGGGGCTATTTATTCGAACTGCTAAAATCTCACAGTTCGGATTGCAGCTGTGATTCAAATAGCGTCCAATATTTCCTCGACACGTTGGATCTACAATGGTTGTCTGAGATGGGTTCACACTGAGGTCCTTTGCTTTGCTGAATTCCCGAAGACACAAAATGTAATTCATTAATTTATCTCTGTCAACATTCTCCAGGCGACGCCTTGCTTCAGTGATGGTGAGAAGCTCTCCAACATATTCACAAATAAATGAGCCTTTTAGGATATCAACATTAGTGCGTACTCCTTTTGAGTTGTAGCGTCGAGAATCAAAAACTTCTAGTTGCTTGCGTGGGCCGTACTGCACTCGTCGATTCTTGCAAAGATTAGGCTGTCTCCGACATGTACACAGATCGTTGCATTCAATGATAGCGGGTTGCTGCTCCTGTAAAATTAATTCTTTTTTCTGGTCGTTATATTTATAGCTGGCACCGTGACAACAACTAGTACAATCATTCTTACAGTCACAAGAAAATGTGAGCTGAGAATGGTATTCCTCCAACAGGTGTCTGAATTCTATGCTGTCGTCGTTAGGCATCAAAGCATTTTCCAAAATGTATTCCACACTGTCGTCGCCATGTTCGTAGCTGTCTTCAAGTTCATAGTGGATTTGAGCTTGCATTAAAATCAAAATAAACAGTTTTGTCTTGAAATAGTTTTGTTTTGGGACTTTAATTATTTTATCTGTTATCGATGGTGCCTATGAATCGATAGGTTACGCACAGTTAGGCGGCAAGCTGATTTATTTGAAGTATATTTCAACAAACAAGTAATTAGGCTTTCATTAAAAGAATATATGAAATTGAAAATATTCGTGAAGTTTTTATTAATTTGTTATTAAATATGGATAATATTTTTCGCTTTGATATTCACTGAAACAAATAATTCTTTTTATTTATTTCTAATCATTTTTAATTTTACCTGTTTCGTAGTCAAACTAGGCTTATAACAAAAATCAATAAACTAATAACGATTTCGAAGCCATCGACTCGTTCATCTTCTACCAGGCACGCATAAACTGGTAGGCTATGTTTCCAATCAATAGCAAAACTCTACCGATGGCTGCCAATCGTTTGGCGATTTCGAATTGGAGCCAAAGTGCCGTTGACAGTGTATGTATGTATGGTTTATGGGGCCTTTCTGTGAATATATATCTACACGCATGAATACATAGCGCTGCATTGACACGACCCCACATGTAACGAGGAGAGAAACTCCGGTGAGGTAAGGGAGGTATACAAGTGCGCAGACAGCAAAAAGCACAGGCGCACAGCCCCCCACTATCTTAGAATAAAGAGCATGCACATATATACTTAGATACCTACATCTAAATTTACATATTAACATTTGTGTGCAGGTATATAACGGAGTATAGTTCGTATATTTAAATTCATGTCACAATATATTTTCATCATCATATGTACATTACGTATGTCTATTGTACACAAAAAAGTTGGACTTGAAAAAAGCCAATCTCAACATTTTTACTAGAACATTATGTTTATCAAATAAGTTTAAAGTATGTTATCTTGTAGATGCAATTTTTGCAGGGTATAAAAATACTCTCACGTCGTGTTTGAGTATGCGCCAATCTATCCATCTCTCTCTCTAGCCTTTTCACTTCGACACACCTTTCACACAAACACACACAAATGCATAGACGCTCTCTCTTTGCTCTCATCTAACGCTGTTGTGTGCTAAACTTCCGCTTGCTATTGCTGCTGTGTGCCTGGTACTTTGTTCACATGTTTTCTAATCGCGCTTAGCAGGAGTTAGATACAGTTTGCAATGGTGCGAATTAGATGCGGTAAAGTACTCACTCACACACACACACATACACTTTCTATGTCATGATATTGCTTGTAAAAATGAAAAAATTTGCTTGTTTCCGGAAGCCGTAAAATATGGTATATCCATGAGTGGTGTGTGAGTAAACATATACATATATACAAACGATATATAATTCAAGCAACTAAAGCTATACCGTACTTAATTTAGCAGCTAATTAAAGCGCCTAGCTGTAAACAAAGAATAAGCATTATAAACTGCTTTGAGATTCAAAAGAGCGATTTATTAAACATGTAAACTTGCATATAAATATTTTTAAAAAACTTATTGTTAACACTGTTTGTACAGAGCGGCTTAAATGCAAGCATTTTGCTTTGACAATTAACTGTAGACATTTAAAAATTGGTTTGAACAGGAATTATAGGCAATTTGGTGGATAATTTTTGGAGGCAACAGGTACAAGCTAAACTTATTTTTGTATCCATGGAATTTTAATATAAATAGTTTATTTTGCGAAAAAACGCAATTGGCTTTTATTTATGAGCTCAAAGTATTTTTCAATTTGTCAACGGTATTCTTAAATCCATCATGAAGATCGTTCGTAATTTTGGAAACATCATCCTCCTTCTCGTAGTAGTAAACGAAGTAAACTACTAAGCCAACGATGACAATGAGTACGAAGAACGCGCTGATAATGGATACCAGCATGCTAAGTGCGCAACTAAAGCAGCTGGAAAAAGGGAATGTAAAAAACTTTAATTAGTAATGGAATAATAGGAAGCTATTTAAGTCATAATAATTAGTAAAGGACAAAGTATGCCATTATCATAAAATGTATGACTCTTGCATAACCTGTTGATTACAAGCAAGGTATGTACGTTAGTTTGTTTGCTTTAGTCCTTAGTTCTGCGTTCGCCCTTTCGTGACAAAACTACGTATACAATTTTATTTTTGAGGGCTAGGTTTATTATTGTTAATTACTTTTTATTTACCAACCCTTGTTGGCGACCTCTTGCTGACTTTATGCATATGCATAACAATGTCGAATTGACAATTGGCGCCTTGCTGACGACTCCTCACTAAAAGACATTCTTGTTGTCTGCTACTGAGGGTGGTAGTCAAACCGTCGCGCCTCGATGGAGACAGGACTGGCTGGTGCCAGACAAGTTTACATTTATATGAACAAATGTACGTAAAATGTATAAAGACAACATAAGGGTGTATCTCCCCCATTCGCATGTTTAAGTTGATGATGTAAGCATCTACATCACTTCAGGGGTCTAAACAAACATATGCGTGTATCGAATATCATACAAATATGATTATATCTAATTCGCTTTTGTTTATGTACATATATATGAATCTACATACATATGAATGTTGTAATCGAGTTGCGCCGCTGTTTGTACATTAATTCTAGACATGTATCCACAATGCGCACATAGATATTTTTATGCTTAAATAAGTTTATCCGTTCAAAGCAAACTCTAATACATAGTGGACTGTTGTTCATTTAGCTTCTCAGTGCGTGTATAAAGAAATATATAAACCACAAACAATTCTCACACCGACTTATGGATAAGTACACTTTATTTATTTATATATATGTACACTTGTAGGAATGTAGGTACATTCTACGCTTGTGTTATCATCGCTTTAACAAGTGAGTAACTATTCAAGGAATTCATTGCAACAATAGCATGAGCTTTATCTTAAGAAATCACTAATTATATGTACATATAAACAAACGGAGATCAACATCTCAACGTATGTATACATACATATATGTATGTATATATATGTATATCGATAACAAATGCACTCACCAGCATGCCACGTTACCGGCCAGACATTTGCACATTTTGCGGTGGTAATTGAATTGTTTCCTGAAGTAAATTTCAATTAATATTGCTTAAAATTCAGATGCCTTTAAACTCACACGAACCGTCAATGTAAAATTGTATAAAATTCGTTGAGCAGCAAACGCAGCACACAACGTTCCAAGTCAGAAGACAGATGCGAATAAACTGAAAACGTTTTGTATATTGTTCATGTAGATTGTTTTCTGCTCGGGTGCTTGACTCTCACCGCTCAAAAAAGAGCGACAAGAGGGCTGCACGAGCTCTCTCTTTCTCTTTTATGTGAACAGTTGGTTGATTATTATATATGTATATATGAAATACACAGTGACCAAGTATGTGTATTAAGTTTTTTTTAGTGTAATGCAAGAGTAATTTTGAAGGAAATTCATGGGCGTAGGCATCTGGCTAAGCTAAAGAAGTTAAAGACAAGGAACAATGGCATTGATTAGCCCTAGTGAATAAAACCTGAACCATTTTTTGTTAAGCTCTCGAGTTTATATACGATTTTAATTAAATAGCGCTGTAATAATTACTTTATTACTAAACTTTATTTAATAAATTTAGATTGTGTGAGCCCCTTTACTTGGGGTGTCTGCGCCCATGTTGCTGTGAGAGAACGTGGATACACTTACAGTTATACTCTTTACTGTGAAATGAGAGAAAGTAAGTACATGCGCATCAAATACCTTGGTGATCAGCAGTGCTCTCGTTGATTTTACTCTTAGGCAAGAGATTTGTAATGAATTATATTTTTATATGTTATTTTGCTTGTACACAATGTATGTACATATTTAGTTATGTCTTCTGTTTTAAATAAAAATTAATGTTTTTGAATTGTACAGTTTTTGTTGTTAAAAACTGTTAATATAAAACACCTACAACTGTTGTTTAGCTGTGTGTATAGGAGTTATCCTGCACATGTACATATGCACCACAATATCCTGTTTTAAAAAAGTATCATCTGGAGAACAATTCAAGACAGATTTTTTTTGAATTTGTATGTATATTTTATTATATAAAAACATTTTCAATTACTTGATTTATTTTGTTCATATACTTTAGATTCTTAATGTATAATTGCATGACATAACATCTGGTGCGTTTACTTAAACTTATATACTAACAAAAAATATAATATAATTAAGGGCAATATTTAGGTTACATTTGTAGGCCCATTTCTGATTGTTAACTATACCTCAATATGGCAGTTATGTGTAATAATCATGATGTATTTATTTCACTGGCTTAATAATGTATGGTATAATGTACAGTTTTTTTATAGTAGGAATAGCACAAATAATGACTGTCATTTAAGATATGTAGCTGGTGTTAAACAAAAGACGCTCGATTGAATACCAGCTAAATTATGTATGTACAAGATTTACTTTATTAGTTTGTTCTTATATTTATTTCAAAATGTAAATAATTAAGTATGTATGTATGGTAAATATATATATATATATATACATATTCGTATGTTTTAATTAAAATCTAAATACATATTGTACATTGTATTAAGAGCATGTTAATGCTTATGAAGTTTAAATAAAGATGGAAGTTGGGTGGTTTGTTATTTTAGTGGATTATATCTTTGGGAAAATTATATGAGTAAATTTAAGAAAGCGATGTATTCGAGATTTTCAATTTATATAAAGTATACGTATAGTATTAAATTCAATAAATAGTGTACAATAGGAACGAAAAGACTCTTGAAAACTATAAATTATCAAAGTTTCTGTTTACTATGCTTAGTCCTTAAACTTAACAATGGCATAACAAAATACTCTTAAATACTCGCCTTTAATGATTTGCAGTTAAGTCAGCAAATGCTTGTAAAATAGACAAATTTATTTGTTTCTTTATGACATAAAATTAAATATTTTGTCTATACAGTTGCACAACTCATTTTACTTAAGTTAGCTGGAGGCTACTTACAATTAATTCCACACATCGTAACTTTTACTGTTGGGTGCACAAAAACCAGTTGCTAAATGCTATCGTACTTCTCTATCGTTAACTTAAGTTTTTAGTGTACAAACGTTTTATGTACAATGAAACGTGAGACGATTCGTTGCTGCAAAATAAGAGCCTTAGAGGCTATCACATTTCAATATATGTATTGATTTGTTTAAACTAATTTGTAATGCGCGTATTACGAATATTGAGGGGATTCGCCGCCCGATGGAATTTTCTTAACGCGACTTACATCGTCATAGGCAATAGAGAAAACGCTTTTCTTCTCAGCAATCGGATTACGCCGACCCATGCTGTTCATTAAAGAGTTCATGGCTATTCCCGAGTCGTGGTCATCTTCCAGCGTTGATGCGTTCAACTGTTTTTGTGCGTGGGACGGAGGGTGCGCTGCATTTCGATCTTCGACATAGAGGTTTATTTTTGAATTTGTTACCTTTATTTCGTTTTCTTTTATGGGCGATGGCTTGGGTTTGTTTTTTTGTGTTGCATTAGATTTTTCCGCAGGTGCCGCATGGGGCGGTGTTTCTGGATACATGTAGTGTGGTAACTTGGTGGGTGGTATAGGTACCTCTGTTGCGTTCTCCCGTTCAAAGCGATGTTCTGAGTGCTGCAGCAGCGGATGATTCGTATCAGTCTCAATTTTAGGCTTGTGTTGTTTATTTAGGGCTCTATCCTCTTTTAGCAAACGACTTCCTTTTGGCGGTGATTTTCTAGGTGCTGGTTCTGGTTTAAATTTAACCTCATCATCATGTTGAGCCTGCTCTTCAGCCTTTAAACTTACACGAGATTTCGACACACGCTTTTCGGGCACATTTACTTTCTTTTTTGTAGATAATTGCGATTTGGATGACTCTGTTGAGGTGCGGCCACTTACGGACTGCTTCTTCTTTCTATAGTACCACTCCATATATTTTGGAATATTTTGGTCACTTTCGCCTTCTTGACCGGCCAGTTCTGTTTCACTTTGGTAGATGCGCTCGTTTGACGGACGTTTGGATTTGCTTATTTCACTTGTTGTGGATGTGATGTGTCTGCCATTTTCATTTAAAGTCGCTTCATATTTTGAAATTGATAAGCGGCTGTGTGGTGGCTCTGAAGATGTTTGCTTACGAGCGTTATTGCTATGTCTTGAGCTATCTCTACGCGAAATTCTTGGATTTACTTCTGGGTTGGCATTACGCGATTCGGATGGTGATCTTGACCTTGATCTTGAGCTTGTATGTATACTTTTACTATGATGGGCAACGTTTTTCATGAGCATTTCATAGTGCTCTGTGTTTTTCGGATGTTTAGCGAAGATATCTCTCCCTGATGTATTTGTTCGAATTACTATTTCATCATCATCTGAGTCGATGGAGCATTCAGTTTCATTACCGTCGACTTCGCCGTCAGAATTGTCATAGAACTGCTCTACAGATATATAACGCTTACGATGCTTTTCGGGACTTGCAAGTTCATCGAGTGAGTCTGATATTTCCATTAATACTTCCTTGCTTAGCGCATCACCTTTCCGACGCACACTGGCATCTTTTTCTATTTTTCGGCTCTCATCACTTAGTTGCTTTCGCAAAATACTCGTTTTTGTTTCTCGGAGCGGTTTTTTGGGTGGAACTCGCTTTTTATTATCATAGACTTCTTCTTCTTCTTTGATGGGTGTGCGTATTTTGCGCTTCATTTCCTCTACCATAACAATTCTTCTACTGCCCCGTGGTCTTGACTGCTTTTTTGGACGACGACGCTTTATCCAATAAACACCCTCGGGACTGTTAGGTGGACTAAACCTTACATATTTATATTCATCCTCAGACATAGAATCATCGTTTTCACTACGTGCGCGTCGACGGGTATGACGGCTACCTATTTTCCCCGGCAAGTTATTAGTTGTCCTTTCGTAAATGTTCTCCATTGGCTCAGTTTGCGTGCCGGCATCGCAGTCCGTCTGTGTCGCAATGGCCATGGGTTGACCTGGAAGACTTTGGGTTTCTAAAACAAATTCGTGTTGGGTGTACCTAGATTCCAGTTTCTCTTTCTCCAACAGTATTTGGCGCAAAAGCGCGTTCTGTTGCTTGAGTGAGTGCTCCAGCTCCTGAGTAAGAGATTGGTTCGAAATGGCTGGCTGTATTTGAGACACGCCCTCTGCACCCTGAACTGATTGGGTGTGTATAACTTTGACTTCAGGCTCCGTTTGTGAGTAAACTACACTATTTGGTCCCGATTTACCCAAAGGAAACGTATCGCCTTTAAGTGTTGATCCTTGTTGTATCTCATTTGGCATTGACTGAATGTATGTAGCACCAGGTACAATATGGTAGTGTTCTCGAATAATTTGCTTGCCATCTGGCTGTTCTTCAATAAATCGTCTCATCAATATTTCTTTGCCTGTATTATCTACCATAAGTAATTGTGGATGCGAAAGGTTGGTTGAAGGTTTTACTGGCACATTTACATATATATTGTCATCATCCATAGCGGCTCCATCACGTGTTTTATCTCTAGTCATAAGCTGTAGAATCTCAACATTACCATCCTTAATAAAGAGCTCTCGTTTAGCCTTGAGACTATTTTGGGCAGTATTGAAATCGATGTCGCTACCACGATCAATTTCGTGTCTTCGCATTGAATCGTCATCAATTTGACGATTTTCAGAATCGTAGCTTTTATGTCGACCATGTTCCAATTGCTTATTTAAATTGCTTCGGGTAAAGTTTTCCTTTACTTCTTCCAAATGCGTACCATCCATGACGTCTTCAATGTAAACGTCACGGTCATTTATTAAATTAGTTCTAGAGTTATGAAAACTTTGATGTGTTTCATCTTTGGCAGTGCGGTTATTTCTGAAAGAGAACACCTTGGTTATTAAATAGCTACAGGTTTTATTTTATTATTATTGCTTACTTAATGCGGACACGTCTTTGTTGATATTCAGCTGATTGTATGCGGTGTGTCGCTTCACCATCATGATTCATACTAGATGGGTGTATTTCTAAGTTTTCGTCAGACTGTTCACGTCCATCGCGGAACTCCCAGCGGGTAGGCTTCGTTCGTGTATCTGGTGGTTTCTCCGCGGACCAGGCCTCGCGTCTTCCCATCCACTCTGCGACCTGTAAAGTAATGGTAAATTTTTGAATGAAAAATGTTTGGGTTGTTAACAAAGTTCTATAAAGCTTTTATATATTTATATATGTTAAATTGAAATTAGTTTTAGTAAGAGAAAGCAGATTCCGAAGAAATATACAAAATTTAGTTAAATGGGATTATCAAAGATGTTAAAAAACAAATAAAAAATAGAAAACTAAAAATAGTGATTGAACTAACGAAATTGCCATTTTGTGAGCATGTATGCGGTTCTCTACTTTGTGAAAATGTACAGTGTAATTCGAAAAATGATCAAAATCTACCTGAACAGATTTTGTTTGTTTTCCATTTGCCATTTCTCTATGTACTAGATGTACATCGTCTTCAGTTTTACTGATATTAACTATTCTTTTGCTACAAGAAAAGAATAAACAATTAAAGATGTGATGATTGAATCAGTTGATTATTACAATATACAATATTTAGCTATTAGCGTCTTATTGATATTAGAATCCTCACTCTGTTGAACTCATTACTTAGTCTTTGGTACAATAATTTTGAATAACCATTTTTAAGTATCATTAGTAAGACGATTTATTTGTTAAGGAATGAAATAAATTAATACAGTCACCGCTTTGTAGCCGTTCATCTCCAAATAATGGAATATTTTTCTAAAATATAAGGAATTTAAATTCTAACTTCTTTTTAAAGCAACGAATAATTGTTTTGTTTTACTTTTTTATTTTATTGTCTATTTTTCATGAAAGCAAAAATAATTGGCTAATTTCTAATTTTCAAGTGTGCTCATATTTCTATGCTATTGTAACTTACATAATGCATAGACATTATTTTTTGCATATGTAAATACATTAAAAAACACTTTTTTTAAATAGAGGTAAGGTTAATAAATGTACATAACATGATCTATGATTTAAAAAAAAAAAACATCTTGGCACTTTTCGTATAGTTCCTAAAGACTTCCACCCTTTTGGTAGTGTTATATACCGAGACTAAGTTACCGAGTCAACAAGCAAGTGTTGTGTATAAAGGATAGTTTTGCAATGTTGATGTCGGATGATTACTTAAAGCGTTACTTACGTCGCTGCGCTATAGAGAGGGCACCAGGAGCAAATGCAGCAGAGCAGCAAGATCAAAATAGTCAAAGCAACCAGTGTGGCGAGCAGTATTAGCAGCCAAAATAAGACCTTATTCTCCGCCTTGTACTGTGTCTGCAAAGGAGTAAGGTTCTATTAACCCCCAATCCATTAGTCGAGCAGTTGCATTTGCAGCTTCCTATTCTATTCTATATACTTACATCAGTTTGCGTAGTATCTTGTGGTATAATGGCATAGGAGTTGTTATACTGAGACAGTCGCTGCTGTATCTGAGAGATATCAACTACGGACGAGCTGTCGTGCAGCACAGTTGCTGTCACTACGCTGCGTTCCTTGATGCTCGGATTGCCATTAGGTATTTGATTTGCTCCAGGCTCTTCTGGCTTAAGTGGCCGTATGTCATGAATTAAAACTTTGCCTCCCGTAATGGTGGATAACGTTTCTTCAGTCTCTCGCTTGTTCGGATTATAACCTGGGACCACAAAGGTCATAGAGCGCTTACGACTCTCTGGCGGATAGACGCGTATGGTGGTTGTTGAAAAGCGCACAGGTACGCCTAGATCATAGGCGCGCGCAGTTAATATGAATATATCGCTTTCATCACTGGATACGGCCATGGATTCGGCAGCACGACGTCGTCGCTGCTGCTGCTGCTGCTGAAGTTTTTTCGAACGCAGACTAATCTTTTCACGCACTGTTAATTCCCCCGATAGCTTATCAAGTGCAAAATTATTCTCATAATTGCCATTGATAAGTTCGTAGCGTACTTCATTGTTGGGAGCTGTGGCATCCTTGTCTGTTGCATGTATAAAAGCGCTGGTTGTAAAGCTCTTTAAGTCAGTGGCAAGTATAAACTCGTACAAGTCCTTATCAAAAATTGGCACCTCGTCATTCACGTCGATCAACTTAATGATGAGCGGAACCTGGACTCTGTTGCCCTCACCATCCAAGTCACGTGCCTCCACATATAAGTGATACTCAGGCATGATTTCTCGGTCGAAGCCGTGATTATTGGTCGACACGGTGATTAGACCGCTTTCTGGATTTAGATTGAGCGAGGTGTTTAGATAGCCCAATATTGCAGTATATCGCACCTTGCCACCCAAACCAGAGTCCAAGTCGCTAGCATGCACTTGCACCACCTTAGTGCCCATTGTCATATTCTCCGGCAATTCAACCGTGTATTCTGTTTGATCAAACACAGGCGGATTGTCATTCACATCGTTGATGTACACGGTGACATTCACAATGGCTGAAAGATTTGTAGCTGGGCCCAGCTCCTGGGCAAGTATGCTGAATTGTACAGATTGGCGCACTTCATAATCCAACCAAGAGCTGTCCCGCACGCGAATAAGAAACGATGCACTTCGCTCAGCCACATTTGGCGTTATCTCGAATGTGCCATTATTATTGAGTAATGTCAGCGAGAAGACGCCATTCTTTCCTGTATCGTCATCGTATACCCGTGGCACATAGGGATCAACAAAAGTTAGCGCTGTGCCCTGCGGCGCATTTTCGTCGACTCTAGAGACATAGCTATAGGGAAAGTGTATTTGCATTTTACTTCTGATTTGTTTTAAAGCCACAGGCTTCCTATACTTACTGATCATTCTCAAAGTATGGCGGTGAATTGGTACGTTCTGGCAAGAAGAATGCTAATTGCACAGTCGAAGCCATTGCTGGCGGTTCGTCACGACCAACTTTAACTTCCTCGGCAATTACAGTGAGCAAGACCGGATCGCCCACATGTGTGATGGCGGCAATGTCCTCCAGAGGTCGCATCAGAAATATCTCGCCTGCAACAATGTCAATGAAAAACGAACATTTTTTTGTTTTATTTTCGTTTGCTCTTAGTAGCATTGATAAGCTAGAAATAATCGCTTAATACACGTCGTCTCAAAATTCTGCGTTGCAAGAGATTACACAAATTGCATTTGTGTAATGCCAAGCCTTCGATAATGACCATAATTACCAGCGATTGCAAAAAAAAAAAGAAAGAAAATCTCAGATCAGGCAGCCATGGGAAAAGTTGTATATTTGCAAAGGAGCAGGCAGCAAAAACAAAATGATCTCATACTAACAGTCTAGGCGGCTGTAAAAAGTTCAACCTTATGCGCGATTATGTTCCCATTTCACTTTTTGCTGGTGTGTGGCAATCGCTGTCTTGAGAACATTTTATGAGTATTCTCTTGTTGCAGTTTTTATTGCATTAACCTGGCTCTTGCCATGCGAGTAAAACTGATGAACATGTTAATGTTGCTTATGCTTAGTAAATATGCGATATATTTGCATGCCAAACAAAAAACAACAAACAAAAAAACGAAATGGTTGATTATTATTGGCTCGCCAATTTAGATTCCGTCAAACGAATGTACATGCTTATTTGCTTGTGACGATAGACGTACGATAGCATACGCTTATACCAAAAATTTTCATGTCCAACTCGCAATGCGCTTCAATGTATTCGTATACAGAATGCAGCGGCTTTTCGTAAAAGAAGTCGGCCTCAAAAGGCAGCTTACAAATATGCTCAACACACACACACACACACACACTCATACATACATAGCAGCTATGAAATTTTTCACGGCCTCATCTTCAAGTCGCCAGACAGACGACAGAGGCTGCAGCAGTCTGCAACTGAGCCTAGAGCCAGAGCCAGAGCCAAAGCCAAAGCTACAGCCAGAGTGCTTAAGTCAGAGCCATCAAACTGGCAGTGAGCCAAAACAGACGAGCACGAAACAAGGAAGTACTCTAGCATAAGTGCTTGAACGTGGCAACGTGCAACAGGGTGGGGTGCGGTGTGTTGGGGGGAGGTAGAGGGGCTGCGAAGGGCAAAGTCGTTGCTGATCTACGAGCCAAATTGCAGTCAGTACCAGAACTTGGTCACAACGTTGCACAGCATCTGAGTAACAACAACAACAACAACAACATGACTACGTGTATAGTTGAAGATGGGCTATGCTATCTAACGAGTCTAACAACGGACCGGATTGCAGCCTGGTCCGTTCGATTGCTGTTGTGCTTGATACTTGTTGTTGTTCTTCTTCTTTCGTTCGTACGTTCGTTGGTTCTTTCTTTTTGCTGGTAGTTATGTTAATATCGCAGCGGCGTCGTTGCACTGTTGTTATTTTCTTACTTATTGCATTTGTTTTTGTTTTTCTATTTTGTGGTTTTGATTGTCCTGCATAGCGCTGCTCTCATAAAATGCACAAAAAACAAATGTAAGCATGTTCTATGGCATGTTAAGAGCTAAGATTTGCCATAACACTAAGTCTGAGCCTGCATATAATTATTTTTACTTACCGCTGGTATCGTTGATATCAAAAAACGATGTAAATGGATTATTTTCGGACACCAAGCCATAGCGCACCTCACGTGGATTGCCCTTGTCCCCATCCTCGGCATGCACTCGCAATATCTGCAAAGACAAACAGCTTAATTAGTTTTATGATCTCCATGTGGGCATTACTTTGGACTACCTTATCGCCTGGCAATATGCCCGCTGGCAGCTTGGTGACTGGTGGCGCCAGCGTGAACACAGGCGGCTGATCTTGTACATCTTGCACAATGACAACGATTTCCATGCCCGCAATATTGCGACTGTCCTGACCAGGCTCAGCATATGCATCCTAAATTGCATTGAAAAAAAAAAATGAGCTAGTGCACTAACTAAAAGTCTTTCGCATACATACATTAGCGAGTATTGTTAAATGGTACATGGCTTGTTTTTCGAAATCCAAGGGCCCCAGGAGAAACACTGTGCCCTCTGTGGTCTCCGTTGATACGATTTTTTGTCTTATGGCAAACAAAGGCGAACCCTAAAGAGCAGCAAACAGCATTTGTTATTGTTATTGTGTCCTAAGGCCATTTTTTTTTCTTTTTTTTTTTTTTTGGCATATAACTTACCCATAACTCGAGGTAGACTGGTTTCTGGTAGAGTGGATTCTTACGCGCAATTACGTAATCGAGTTCTGTGCCCCGCTTGGCGTCCTTAAAAAATAAAATACATTTTCTTAGTAAAGTTGGTTTTCAATTTTGTTCGCTTTGATAGCATGGGCCAGATAGTTCAATTAGCTAGCTGGCTGGCTTATGATTCGGGCAGTATTTGAAATTTATTAAGCGTAGCGTAGCTCACCTCGGGTATCATGATGATGCCTGGCTTGTGTGGAAATATAAGGTCATGGGGTGTGCTGAAATTGGTCGCCGTAATTGAGCACAATTGCGTGGCCATGCCACCTTTTGTGTCCTTCACAGCCACCTGGAAGTCATAGTAGCGTCCCGGTTCGAGACGTCGCTGCAGCACAACATTTGCCTGACAGACCGAGTTGTACTTGGTGCATGGAAGCGATTCCACCTTGACGGTAGACGATGATGCATCGCCCATAAACTCAAAGGTCAGTGGATAGTCGAACTCCTCGTCAGTTGCACGCAATCTGTAGATTACAGAGCCGACCTGTGCGTCGGCCGGCACAAGAACTAGCCGCATGCGCGTGGATGGATCGAATTTGGGATCCACACCGTGAACGTGATGTAGACACAGAATTCCAATTAGGAGGCTGATTGTCAGCAATCGATAGGCGGTCATTGCGCTCAGCCATAGGCCGAACTGCAAACTTGGCCAACACTGTTGTTGACGCTGACGTTGTTGCTGTTGCTGCTGCTGTTGTTGCTGCTGCTGTTGCTGTTGCTGGGAGGTAGGTGGTTGATAATAGTAGCATTCCTTCTGTCCTCGGCCTGCATCCAAAGTCGTGCTGGTCGTGGCGGTTCTCAGGCGGCATTGCGGCACATGTGTTATGTTGTGACTTTGTCTGTGGAAATTGCTGCTATTGCTGGAAGCCATTGCTATAATTAAATAGAGAGAAGATATATTATATAAGAGCCCCGTTTGAAATTCTATAATTTGTCCCAACTCTATGGTAAGTCGAGCTAGCTATGCGCACATTGATTGATGCAATCATAAGCAATTTTCGACTTTAAGCTAATAATACACAGCTGAGCAGAAGCAGCAGCAGCCGAAGCAGCAGCTACTTCATCTGAGAATGCTAAACCTGCCAAATTAACGTGTATGCTCTCCTTCATAGTTACTGTAATCCCCCGGCAATTATGCTTAATAAAAAAATGAAAAAAATTAAATGGTTGTGCAATGCCAAAAGCTATTTTATAGCCGAATCATCGCCCCAGTTCATAATTGTGTTGTGTTGTTACCTAAGACAAATATGAAAACTTGTTGCGGCTGCAGCTGGAGCATGGGTTGGGTTTGGTTTGGCTTGTCTCAGCTCGGACTGCAAGCCCACTATGAACTGCGTTACCGTTTTCAGCTTCAGTAGCTTCCCGCCAGCTGCACCACTGCACCGCTGCTGCACCAACACCACCACCACCACCGCTGGAGTTTGTATTTTCAATTTCATGCTGTGCTTGTGCTCCGCTTTGAAACCGAGCTGTGTCCCATATTTAATGCACGGCGAGTGGCTGCTGCACTTTCATTTTTTTATATATAAGTATTTACTTTTTTTTTTATTATAAGATGGACTCGTAACTACGGCCAAGACTAATACCAAACAGCTTTTGGCCATTAATCGAGCAACAACAAATTCAATGTTGATGTATCTGTTGCTTAACTGCGGCAGCTAGCGCAATAGCAGTAGCAATAGCAATGCCAATGAAATATAGGAAAAAAATTAAGAGATCTATAATTTTAAATTACGGCTGTGGCAACTACTTGAGAAAAAACTACATAGCGTAGTTTAATTTATTTTTGTGCGTTAAGCGTAAAGATTTCGACGAATCGAAATGGTTATTAAGGCAAATCGATTTGAAGAGACCTCGATAAAAATTTGTAAAGCTTTAATAAAAAACAATGTAGGCTTAGTTTGCAATTTAATTTGAAGCTCAATGGCAATAACACCGCAAAATCTATGACAATGCGCAACTAATTTGTAACTTTTGTAAGCCCAAACCTAAAAAGTTGTTAAAGTGAAAATTTTGCAGATATTATTTATAGACTATCGCAAAATAAAATCTGTTTAGTTTTTTATAAATGCTGCTGTTTGTTCGAATTCAACTTGCGGATTGTCGGGTAATTATTTTAATAACTGTTTGCCCGATACAGTTGATAAACACACTTAACTAAAATTATACGCACACATACAGACAAACATATACATATGTATATGTATATCGTATAGCCTTGCTTAAAGCGGCACAGAACATTAAGCGTTCATGTCTGGGTTTATTTAAGTGGTCACGTCGCAGTCTGTCTAAACGCGCAATAATTTTTTAACGTTTAATCATGTGCGACAATTACGAGCGGTACTTTAGACGCTCTTCCACAGCAAGTGAGAGCGGGTCAGCAAGATGCTGCTGCTGCTGTCGCTGCTCTTCGGCTATCTTTTGGTATAAGCATGCGTATATACTTAGTAGTAACTGTGCGCAGACTTTGCACTAGCTGGAGCTGAAGGCAATTGCGAAGCCGTCAAAAGTAAAGCAAGTGGCATTGCTTAAATTACTTTGAGTCATTTCTAGAACAAGTCTTAAAACGAATACATACGCACATTTATGTAGGCAAGAAAGCTATGTAAAGGGCTTGCTGAGTCTTCAAAACGAGTCTTCGGATATAGCAGAAGCGTGTCTTTTTTAAAAAGTAAATGGTCTAATTTAGCAGTTACAATGGCATAAATTTCTGTCTGGCCTTTAAATTTTACTTTTAGGGCATATACGAATACACGTACTTAAATTTGTTCTTTGTTAATTGTTTAGTTAATCATGCGATTGGAATAAGTTGCTTGGGATAAAAAAATGTTAAAACAAGATTAAAATCTATGGCAAATTTACATATAGATACTCTGCTTATAACATGAATCAAGTTTCATGTAAATAAACATAAAAAAAAAGATTTTATAAATTTAAAATTCAAATGCAATGATGCAACTAAAATCGGATGCATATTAAAGTAAAAAGCTCTAAAAAACGCTACAATATAAATTTTACTTATTATAAATTCATAGCGGAAGCAGGATTTATTTGAGAACCACAATTTCTATTTGAAATATCGATAAGCCCTAAGCTCTGTCTATGCTTAAATTAATTAACTTAAAACTTAAATGGTAATTAATACTGTTTTTATTTTGATTTACATATTTCAAAAATTTCTAATCTCATAAATGAAGTATGTTTCAATAGTCGACCAAAGCAATTGTTAAGTATCTTTAATGTAATTTTGTGACCCTAATAGTTCAAAAATCTAAGCTCAGCAGTGACAAAAAAATAAAACTAATGACAAATGACATAAGCCGCTGCCATTAGTGATGGTAATGAAATTAGTATCTAGACCGTTATGGGGCTATTTGAAATGAGGGCGCGGACTTGAATGAAACGCTCAGAACAAAGAGTTAACAAACGATCAGTGCTAAGCACTGTGTCCAGCAATTATTGTTGGAAAATGCGGTGGAAAAAGTTCAAGGCTTTGTTTAAGGCATTTGCATTTGATTGGCAAGTGCTGGCTAATTAGGTGGGTTTGCTTGGAGCGCAGTGCTTCCCACGCTTGTTTATATGATTTATTCAAAAAGGCAACAACGTATAACAAGAGGCAGAAAGCTGCACAAACAGTAGCCAAGTCCAAGTCAAAGTCAAATCATGTACCACATCCGGGGATCAAATTTTGGCTGGCCCTCAACTCAGCTCAGCACAGCTCAGCTCAGCTCAGAGCTGAGCTCGCAAGTCGATTCGCAGCAACTACTGCAACTGCATCTGCATCTAAGCCAAGTCTAGTCAGGCCTGATGCTGCTTAAACTGCGAACTCGAACTTATTGGCAATCCGGTTTTTTGGACTGACTAGGCGACGCGTCGGACCAACTGTCTAGCATGCTAGTTGCATTCGCAGAGTTTCCAGTTTTGTGCAGCTGCAACACAGCGCCACTGTCGAGTCCTTAGTTGCGGCTGCTGCTGCTGCTGCTGCGGCAGCAACAATGGGGCAACGAGTACAAGCCAATGACCAGTTATGTCAGTCGATTTGGTTGCAGTCGCAGTCGCAGTCGAGCCGAGCCGAGCAGCGCAGCGCAGCTCTGGCCACCCGACACCCTCGCTTTTGGACGCAGCGTCGTTTGAATTTACGGCCAAGTATGTTGCAATATTATGTTTTGCCCGCATTTGGCTTAGACAGGCTCCAAGTATCTCAAGCTAACGTTTGTATGCATGCATGTGTGTGTGTGTGTGTGTCACTTTGTATGCATGTATGTGTGCATGCATTTATAAATAAAGCGCCAGACTCATTCCCAGTCTCCAATCCCAGTCTGTGCTGTTTTATTTTGTTGTTGCTGCTGCTGCTGCTGCTGCTGTTGTTGTATTTTTCGCATTCGTTGGCTTTTAGACCGCGCCATTATTGCGCAACAATTGTAGCACACAATATTTGTGCCATTTGGTTAAATTTCTCTTTACACACTCACACACACACAGAGAGCCATTGGCAGACAGCTGGCTAGGAGCCGGCTTTAACTGTGTCTTTCGAACGATTTCGGTCAATCCTTAAATTGCTTTTTCCCAACGGTTTGATTGACATCGTTAAAGGCTAAATATTGAATTCATTAGCTGGCAGCAAAGCCAGCGAGCCACAAAGGCCCATAAAATGATCTATGACACCCCAAAACGCTTCGCTCAACATCGACGAGTCGAGTCGAGTCGAGTCTCATTTAAATAAATTGTGTCTGATGGCTCTACGGACAGTATATCAACTTATATTACATGCCATAAACCCGAAAAGTTAAATGAGTTATGGCCACTTTTTTGTATGTGAAAAATACTATATTTAGTGTAGATATTAGGTAGTATTGTAATGACAGCATTAAGCTTTTAATATGCATATAAACTGAAACTAATAAACCAGGCAGCTGGAACTGAATACTTTGATTTGACTTTCGAACATAAATCAAAGCATATGTGGTATAGTTGCAGTAAAATTTCAGAGATTTTCGAAATGGTTTTAATTAATTTTATTAGGGTATACAAAGGTCTATGCTATAGTTTCGAGTTGGTAACGTCTGCTGGTACGACTAATGTCCTTCCTTCTTGTTCATAGTTGGCAGTCTGGTCTGGTCTGTGTGGCGGGCGCGCCAACAGAAAAAATAAAATCGTGAGTTCACTCTGCAGCCAAACAAGATTTTGGGCGTTGTTCAATTTTGAGTCTGACTTCGCGGTCGCCGCTGAAATTGGGAAAATGCAGCAGTTTCGTGAGCTCCAAACAGCCGCAGCCGGAGCCGCAACAGCTTGAGGAACTGGCCCCAGTCGACCAAGCAAGCAGGCCGACTGGCTGACTGGCTGGCTGGCTTTTGGGTGCATGCAACTAGAATGAAAATTTGTGTTGCAAATAAAGTTGAACCCGATGGCAAACTAATCTGCTTCACGACAATGGACCACAGCCTGGGCTGACTGCTGCTACGTGTGTATGTAAGAGAGCATGCCTCCGAGGCAAGCAGGCTGGCTCGTAATCAACTTTTATTTGGCCGCGGTAGTGCATGGCTCCTCCCCCTACCAGCCCGATCTCAGCCAGCTAGCCAGCCAGCCAGCCACCCCACCCCCTGATATGACCGTCCTTCAGCCTGTCTGTCTGTCTGACTGTCGTTTTCCTGCCTTCACTACTATTACTAATACCACGGAGTGGAGTGGAGTCGAGTGGACTGGACTGGACTGGACTGCTAGGCGCTGTTCGCTTTTAGGATTTCTATGTGGTTGTTGTTGTTGCTGCTGCTGATCCATCTCTTGGTGCGTCTGGCTACCTATCTGGTCAGTGAATTAAGGTGTGTGTGTATATGTACATGTGTATGTGTTAGTGTGCGCGTAGTTAATAATGCATGTGTATGAGCATTTATTGCCACAGCTGCGAGTGTGTTTTGGGTGCGCCTTGGCGGATAAAATAAATACATAAATAACAAATTAAAATAACAAACAACTTACAAAATAATAAAAACAGGACAGCAACTGGGAGTAGCAGCTAAGCTACCGCATAAATGGCACAGACACATACGTACAGACATACACACATATGTACATACAAGTTGGCCATGTTGTTGGCCAGCAAACAAATGTAGATTTAATTGAGATTTCTTTTAAAGTAAGACAGCAAGATGCACAGCTCGCAAATCAAGAAATTCAGAGGAACGCAACAATTTGCAATCAATTCTAATTTCGGGCAAATTATCAAGAAACCAAATTAGGATAACAAAACCAAATCTGACATGAGATCTTTAAAAGGCTATGCCCATGCCCATGCATTTTAAAATTAAATTTCACTAATGCAAATGTCTAAGTCGACATATATGTATATCAAAATAGCATAAAAAAGTTTAGGAGAAATAGTTGATATTGTTTATATCTTCTAAATAGCTGAGTTTACTTAAATATTTAATTTTTTAAACATTCCCATTACGTAGTCAAAAATTATTTTAATGTCGATCAAGTTTGCTTTTTTGCAATTTAAGCCTTTTTTAAATCATTTGATAAATTAATGTTAGCAATAATAAGCTTTAACTTTTTCTAATAAAACTATAGCACGCTCAATATATTCAAAATGCGCATTGTTTTACTACACTGCACAGCATTTAAAAAGTTGTACATGTTATATTTTATGCATTGTTAATTGCACTGTTTATGGAACACTATTAATTGTGGAATAATAACATTTTATTGGAGCAACATTATGGGAGCATAACTATGATTTAAGCGGCGTGTTAATTGCACAAAGACTGACCCGTAAAGCGATTACACACCTCTTTTGGCATTCGTTCTGGGATGGAGGCACGTATTTCAGAAAATTATGATTATTGATGTGAACTTGATACCGTGCGCGTCGTACTGGCGTCTTTGAACTGCAGTAGTCAATGTGATTGGCTTTTGTTTTAACTGCCATGAATAATGTGGCAGCGAGTGGCAGTGGCAGTGGCAGTGGCAGCTACCAGCGATTTCTAATCACAGTCGAATTGTTGGGGCTGGTATAAATTTTTTTCTTTAGATGAATTCCATGCGGCGGCTGTGTCTGTCAAACTCTTTATAATTAACAACATACAACGGCCAGAGACAAGCTGTGAGCTGCAACTCTGTCTGCAATTTACAGTCGATTGTAAATGAAGAGTACAAACAATGCTGCCACAAGCACAAGCGCAACACAAGACAAGGCATGCCACATTGGGCCCTAGCCACGGGGGCTGGCTGAACCGAGGGCCAGAAATTCACTCGATTAGTTGCGGTGCCAACGCTGACTTTGGCTTCATCATCGCCGTCATGATAAGCATTAACAGACTTTCAGCATCTACGCCGTCATCGCCTCTGCCTGCGCCTTCGTTTTAACCAATATGCTGCTGCTGCTGTTGCTGTTGCAACTACATCTGCGCCTTGGGTTTTGGTTCTATGCCAGCTTAAAAGTTTGACGTGTATGCCTCTTGTTATTGTTGCTGTTGCTGCTGTTGTTGTTGTTGTTGTTGTGATTGTTGTTGTTAGTTGTGTCTCTCAGCCTGTCATGCTGTTGGTTGCTTGCTGGCTCGCTGCTTGGAGCTTTGTTTCGTTTGGTTCTACGATTCGTTTCCTTGCATCGGAGGTGGCATACGTAATGGGCGCAGACTGACGACTTTTAATGAAATGCAGCAAAAATAAAAATGTAAATAAAAGACTCACAAATGAATGCAATAACAGCGAGAGCAACAACATCAACAACAACGCGCGTTATAAAAATGTGCGTGGGACTGCCAGCGGCAATGACGTTACGTAGCGAGCATGTGGCATGAGGCATGATGTTGTTGCTGGGACGAGAGGAACTGGCTAGAGGCCACAGGCAGTTTGGTAATGTCCAAGGCAGATTCGCGCTTGGCCCGGGGGCAGTCACAGCTGCCGACCCGTTGTCGACGTGCTGAGTACTCAAATTGAATCTCGACTTTATAGGCATCGAGGTCTTGCCTTTTGCTTATTGCAGCCACACAAATAATTGGCTTAATTTATGTTGGCTTTTAGCTGCAGGGAATGTAGCCAAGCTGTCAAGCTGCGCACTCTAAGCCGATTGCAGCACCAGCAGCAGCAGCAGCTTAGAACAAGTATTTTTTTTATTTTTATTTTACTTTTTTGAGATATTTTGGTTTATGACATGAATTAAGCTACAAGGCGGAAACTAAAACCATAACATGGATTAGCGTAAGCAAATATAAATCATGGCCCCAGCGAGTGCATCAGTTAAGGCTAAGGACAAGACATCAAACCGCTGACAAGTCAGTAATGTCTGACAGACAACACAGATAATCGACGTGGGGCGAAGACATGTTTGTAAGCCAAACATAGCATAAATAAATGACGAGACGAGACGAGATGCCTTTTGCAAGAAACGGACAAAAGCCGAAGAAAAATGCTTTAAAAAATACAACAAACTATAACAATACGCTTGCTTGTAATATGAACAGCGAAACGACTCTGTGAGTTGTGAAAAAATAAAAAAAGTAAAATTGGCAATTGCGGGGGCAGGAAGCTAGGCAGACGGACAAACAAAGAGTGTGACTGATGGATTACATAGGCGAAGGCATCGGCGACGGCGGCGGTGGAGGTCGAGCTTGGGCACCACTTGTGGTTACAGCGGCGGCGAGGCGCGAACGCAAATCTATTTGTTGCCTTGGCTGGGTTAAGGAATCGGTTGCGGCGCTGCGTTGCCTGTTGCAATTACTCTCCTCAATAACGTAATAATTTATTTCCACTTCAGACCAAGATAGAGCCACGACAACGGCGAACAAATACTCGAAACTCAGGCTTTGCTGTTGCTATTCGCTAACAGAAAAAATAACTAAAATAAAAAAGCACACTCCAGCAAACTGGTCGGGGCCTGGCTCTGAGACTCTCTGTGACTTTAACTCAAAACTCGAGTTCGGGCTCGGCCCCAGGCTTGCGGACTGTCAGTTTGCCATATTGCTAAAGTCGTCGCGACAATGACGCTGGCGATGGCGACGACGGCGACGTAGTTGTGGGCGTTTGGCTTTAATGATTGCCTTTATGTGAGCTCGCGCTGTTATTGTTCTTCACTTAGCGACTGCTTGTCGCTCGTACTCGAAATTTGAATTTTTTCTCTTCTCATTTTGTGCTGCGCTGCAGTTGAACGACACTTTTTTTTCTTTAGTTTGACGTACCGTAACTGTTGTTGGGCAATAGCACAGCTAGAGCTAGCAGCTGGCCGCCTGGCTAAGAACAAGTTTCCATTATGCCATTTACATGTGTATGCCGATGCGTCGCTTGTCAGCGCAATCAAAAGACTTAAGCTACGAACGTGCTCCATTGTAATTAACTCGAGCATAAGTGGAGTCATTGTTAATCTCAGCGAGCGGATCTAGGCACACTCACTTTACACAGCACACACATTCTATCTAGCAGTGTAATTAGTCTTGCTACTACTACAATCGCTCGCCGGTAGCCAGAGCTTGTATTTGGTTAAAGCGGTAAGCGGCAGCAACAACAGTTGGGCGTAGAGTTGAGGAATTGGGTTGCGTAGAGCAGTTCGCCCCGTCACCCAGTAGCTACGACATCCATCAATTAGGCAATGAGCTACCGCCTGTGCGTCTGCGTTGTGGCTCTGGCTGCGGCTGCTCTGAGGAGCGTATGCCCTTGGGGCTTATCGTTGTTATGACAACAATTTGTTTCTTAGATCCAATTTGATTTGAGTGTTGCATAAATCATTATCGCGGCGACTGACGGACTGACGGACTGACTGACTGAACGACTGACTGCACCCCTCTGTGGCGTTTCAAATTTTATAAATGAGGCGCTCTCAACAAGAAAGGCTGCCGCACTGGCAACAACAATGATGCTTGTGTTGTTGTTTTTGTTGTTGTTGTTGTTGTTGTTATTGCTGCTGTCGATATTGCTATTGCTATTACTGCTGCTGCTGTTGTTGTTGCTGTTGCTAGTGCGTTGGCTGTTACTTGCTAGTCGCACTGACTTTGGCTAGTGGCTGGTCTTGGACTTGGATTGGAGCTGGCGTTACCAAAGCAAAAATATTTATTTGCAGCAGCAGCAACAGCAGCGCCGCAACATGCAAGCGGCGCCACATGAAATACTTGCAATTTATAAATAAGTTTTGCAACTTTGCTACATAAATTATAAAATGCCGCACAGCTGTCAATTTTGGCACTGCGCCGACTAAAGTGGGTCAGACAAGGTCGAATTGCAGTTGTTTTTGTTTATCGCTATTAAACACACAGACACACACATATACACTCACATTAACATAAACATTCACGCATAAGCAATAGGTAAGTATATTTTTCTGTTTTGATATCATTGGCATTTGGCGAATCGCAACTTGGCCACACAGCCTAGAAAGGCTTAAGTTGCCTGCATTCAACTATTGAGAGTAGTTGCATAACCTACATAAGTTTTGCCCAACAATAATAAACATATATAGGCAACACCATCTGGTGCGCTGAAAAAACAATCATATGTAGGCTAATGGCCAAAAACTTGCGGAGAAAATTTCAGTTTAAATTTGAGATAAAAAGGAAAATAATAAGGCCATTAAAATAAGAGCTACTTTCAAATTTACAAAATTGAGCTATAAAATTGTTTTCCTTTCTAAATTATGTATATTTAAAATAGCGTTTATATTAAATATATGTTAATAGAATATTAATAATGAAACTAATTCATTATTATCTGCACTAAATTTTGTCGTGGGTTAAGGCATTTAAAAAAGAATTTACCAAAATATAAATTACAAAAACAAGATAAACATCCTATGTGTAAAAAAAAAACCTTTAAAAACGTAATCGAATACCAAGGACTCAATGTGGGAAAATCGATGGGATTTCAAAATTACATTACTTGCAATTGAAAGTCTTGGGCTCATAATAAAAATTAAAAAACAAATCAACGTAAATCATGTGCCTTTCATTACGTACATGTAAGTATCCAATTTAATTTACAAAAGTTGATTACTCTGCTTTATGCAGAGAGTACTATAAATGACATTATTGCAGCATAAACAGTTTGGCGAGTCTTCGGGCCATAAACATTTTGTTGAGTAAGTCAAAAGTTCAGACAGATTCTAAAGCTGCCATTAATAATAGTGTATTGCCAATTATTTAGAAATACCTTTTAATGCATTAAGCAAAGTGCATACATGGAAATCCAAGAGCAGGTCAGAGCAGAGCTGTACCCGTTACTCGGGCTATAAAACTTGAGCGATCCGTGTGCAGACGACGTTTTGTATACGATGAGGCATGTGAGGCATCTGAAATTTAATCAGCCCACTAACTCCGTTGCGTGGTATCAAGTGTCCGAC
Source organism: Drosophila busckii (assembly GCF_011750605.1). Classification (NCBI taxonomy): domain Eukaryota; kingdom Metazoa; phylum Arthropoda; class Insecta; order Diptera; family Drosophilidae; genus Drosophila; species Drosophila busckii. The sequence goes on from NC_046607.1 coordinate 9,230,075, forward strand.
ATTATCAGGCATGCACTGAATTGTTAATAGTCCAGCCGATGGCCCACCGTCAGCAGTATCTCTTCGAATCGTTCGTTATGTATGTCTCATATGTGCTGCTTTCATTTCAGCTCAACAGCAAAAATGATTTTAATTTAACGTTACACTTTTCAGTTTAAATATCTGCTTGCTTTTTTTTTGTTTTAAAGAGGCGTAACCGAGTGTGCGTTTATATAATACAAAATACAAAAGTGTAGGCAGGTATATGAATATTTAGCTGGAATTGTCTAAAGGCAGGCATTAGCTGCCACTGGCTACCGGTTCAGTGGACCTCAGACGACCTTGCCCACAGATCAAACTAAATCGGATCAAAGTCGCGCGCTCACATTACTTTACGAGAGTTGTCCGCATTTCTTTGGAAATTCACAAGCGGGCGGTTTATCTCTGATCTCTGAGTTATTCACAATGCATATTTATGTTGAGCATTATTTGCATTATTCGAACCGATTGTGCACGTTTTTATGCAATTCACTTTCCATTCACAAGCACACACAGTGTATATTTATGCAAATATAGCACATTTACTTTTTTTGTTGCCAAGTTTGTATTTTTTGCTTATTATTGCTATATGCATATGTCTGAATTGCAACCGTTTATATTCTCGCTGGAAGTATATATGTATGTATATAGTAGTTGGAAATACACGACAATGCTTCCGGGACGTCGTCGATCTGTTGGTTGTTATGCGCGCCGTTGTTGAAACGATACTGGCAGTAAATCGAGCAGAAAGACGCAACCAGAGCTGGAGCTTTAGCTGGGAGCTCTGAGCATTCATTTCATACATAAACAAAAAGCCGGTTTTATGGCCTGCTGGCGCTCTTACAGATACTTTGTGTATCTCAACATTAGCCGGCGCTCTTTGCCGCTGGCAACACAATTGCTGGGAGTGGGCTTGATTCTCGACTCTGTGTTCTCGCTCTTTGGTCTTGCATGTTGCTGCAACGCGAGCTATTTAACACATGGGGAGTAAACATATTAAATAAACAAATATGTTGATTCTTATAGGAAGCTGCCACACACACGCAAAACAATTTGCAAACATAAATTGCGTTGGCGTAGCTAAAATCTAACTCACAGCAGATAACAATAGACAATATAATTACTAAGCTGCCCCTTGTTAGATAAATCTGATATTATACGCTTGATGAATTTTAGCCATAAAATCATTGCTATTATGTGAGCCGCCGCAATATAAAGGAGTGCTCCTGTTCTTATGGCTATATGGTAGGTAGAATTTGACACCGTAGTTTAACAGTAATTCGATCATGTTTTCAGCTTGTAAACGTTTTTTATGCCCTCGCGGGATATCTGGTGGCCTGCATCTAATGTTGTGGCTGGATATGTACAGAAAAATATTTACGTTGTCGTTGTTAGCTGACTGCAGATTATTTCTACTAAAAAAAACTAAATAAAACAAAACAACAAAAACTAAAGAAAAAACACAACGAGGGCGGTAACCTAAACGGGTTTACAAAGGCCCAAGCCCAAACCAGTACAAGGCACAGATGTTGAACTCATTTCTCATATTAACCTCCATGCAACAGCAACAACAACAACAACTAGAAAACCTAGAAAGAAAAACAACAAGGAAAACACATTTTCAATTGATGCCGAATGGGAAACTAGCAAAATTCGCTCCAGACAGAATCCACAAAAAAAAAACAAAAATATATATGCGCAGATAAAAAACTGAAGCTTGGGAAGCCCGAGGAGCTTGCCACTTGGTGACATACTTTCCCAAAATTTCGTTAGTCACGTCCTGTTGCTCTCATTGTTTAACTGGCCAGTAGCTAAGGCGGCCCTTATAAGCTACTTTAACAATAAGACAGCGATAGAACTTCTTTTTGGGTGGCTTGTCAGTCAGTTAGGCCTGTCTGTTCCAACTCACAATTGGGCCTCTTGGCATTGTGACAGTCATTTGAATGAATATACACAACTTGACCCTGAATTGTCGCTTTATGTGCTTACGAGGTGACATTTGTTTCCACAAATAGATATGACCAGTCATAATTCTAGGCGTTAGTTCAAGGCCAACAAGGATAATAGTTATGGCCGACACTCTAGCTAGCCAGCTACATAGTTAAAACGATATTAGAGGCGGTCATTAGCCATAAATTATCTAGTGTCTAGCTGTCTAGCTACACACAGTAAACAGTAAAGTTTTATATTTTTAGAGTGTGAAGCTCTAGAGTACTTGAACTAATTTGTATATCATAGTCGATGCCTAAGTTTGTTAGATTATGTGCATAAATATTGCTTTGCCCTGCGGTTGACGTTGCGGTTTTTCCCCCTGTTTGACTTCAGTGTTGGACATTGTCGTGCTAATGGGTTCTGCATGCAACAAGGCATGTGGCTGCCACAGAACAGAATACGCTCTACGCTATACACGCGATGTACGAGCTTACGAGCGCTGTTTGCAATTTAACATTTTTGAATTTTGACACCGTTTTCTAATACGCGCCTAACTGCATTGGCGTAAATCTAACTAACTAAGCTAAGCAAGCCGGCGGAAGAACAGCTAGTCTCACACACACACACACACACACACTGGCTTGTAATAAAACTTAGATACGACTTTGGCTGCCGAAACTACAAGTACGTCCAAGCAAACTCATTATTTAGATTTAGGTTAATTGCACATATTGTTTGGAAGTACACACACACACACACTTACACTCTTTTGGTGTATAAAGTTGCCTGGCACTAGATGATAGATTCAATGCCTCACTTATCTGTGTGTTCATGGAAAACTTAAAAGTCAGCGCACACAGATGCAAAGTCAGGGGTACAACAACCTCGACAGCAACTAAAGGCGCCCAACAGTTAGCGCACTTTATCTTTTTCTATCTGTGTGTGTGTGTGAGTGTATATCCGCCTTTATTTTCTTGTATTATTTTTAGTGTAATCAATAAAATTTGAAAGTGCCAGGCAGCAAGAGTATGCAAGACAGCTCGCCGCTCGCCGCTCGCTCGGCTCGAGAATCCCAGCACATGTTGAAAAGAAAATAATAATTAATTTTGTATTGTGTCGATACATGTCTATTCTAATGTTTTCTCATCTGCATTATATAAGTTTTAACCGAGTTCGCTTCGCTCAGGCGCTCAAGCTATGGCCACTACATATGACGAGGCCTTCGACCTCATCGAGTACGATTTAATAATCATGCTCTGTCTATACTTGGCCTTTCCCTCAAGTTCAACACATTCTCTGGCCAGGTTCTCGGCATGAACTTGCAGCCTTATTCAAAGTTCATACTTACTTACATGTATTGCTCGCTGAGAAACCGATTCAGAGCATTTAACTGTTGAATAAATTTTCCAGTTAAAGTTTGTTCAAAAATCCAAACATATTATTGATTTACTTTCGCGCTTGAGTTGAGGAACTTAATTTATGGCGTATTTTTCGTATTTCGTACAAGTACAAGACGTCACAGATTTATCATTTATTACCATCACATATCAATGACTAAACAAAATTGTAGGAGAAGACCACATTGAATTAAGTTTACTCTTTGTGCTTTTGTTTTGTTGCGGAAGCACCAACTTCACTATTTGCTAGTGGCTAGGCTAGCGTTAGCCAGACTAACTATCAAGCGTCCGTTGCAAAATACCGTTAGACTTTATGCCTTGACCACGTCGAAAGGACTATGCATTTGATTTGCATGTGCGCGGCTTGACCAAGAGAGCTATGCTTCTGGCTTTGGCTTTGGAATATTAGTGAACACTGGAAAGTGGAATGTCCCTGAGCCCCGAGTCGCAAGCATTCAAATTAATACATTTAGTCAAGGCCGTAGTGGTCTCTGCTTTAAGCAGAAAAGCCAACTCCATTAGAATTCTTTGAAAAGGCGTCCAAGACTAAGCCGCAACAAGGAAAAAACGAATTTATTGCGTTATAAAAATATATTTTCATAAATATACATATTTTGGAGTCACCCTAATGCGATTTGCATGCGTGCCTTTTTCATAGTGACCTCTCTTGGTCTCACCATAAGGTCTAGAGCCATGGTTACCAGCGCTGGTCACAACAACTGACTGGACTTTCCATTAATTTATTGTAATGTATGGTATGGAATTCTGACCCGAAGACACTCTCCACAATGTAAAGGTCCGCGTATAAATATTATGGTGACGAATTCGAAATGTGCCTTTGCTCCACATACTCGGACTCTGGTAATTGAGAAGCTTTACACATGTTTCTGCAATGTGTGGGTGCAAATACGAGTGTGTGTGTGTATTTGTTTGTTATAAACCAAGTTAGTGTAGGGCACTGGTTTCCGGGCTTTAGCAGCGGGTTGACTTGTTGAGGCGTCATTTGCATGCGAGAACTATTACAATCTGAGGTTTGCGTTTGGGGAAATATTTAATTATTACTCGGCATTAGCTTTATTCGTCTATCCACGCAAGCCAAGTGACCGGTCGACCGACCAAACGAAAGTTTATTTTGAAAATCAAATTCTAGTTTAATGGCATTTATGAATACTTTCACTTTAATTTGCGTGCGTCAAGTACACACAGTAAACTTTGCTTGTGACCCATAGGCGCCAAAATTAAGCAATAATGAGGTCAACACTTATTCATATACACATTTAATAAATCACAACCAGCTGTCATGAGCTGTTGATTAAGCACCGATTTAGATTGTTTCATTTAGTTAACCACAGAATTTGTATGATGCTGGCTGTGGAGTAAAGTGTAAATCAACTAAACGTACTCATTATGTTTTTATTCTTTCTCTAACATTCTTCAGTCTATTGTCATAGTGAGTACTATAAATGAAGTAAACAATGTAGTTTGCTCTTTTGGTTAGTTTATTTGTCTTTTTTTTGGGCAAACACACTGATATGTTTGTATACCCTTCGCGTGCTATGTGGCATCCATATCAATCAGCACAAGTGTTAAAAAATTCATACGAAATTCTCTACCAAAACTTGTTAAGTTGCCACATATTTACACATAATTTAAGTTCAGCGACAAAATGTGTTGACTGCCGCGACACGAACCTGTGTCTTGTATACATACATAAGTAAGTACTTCGTATGTATATATGTAAGTACATAAACGGATTGCATGCTTATGTGCACAGACATTTATTATGTGAATATATTTGCTATGATAATATGTCACACATTCAAATGGCATTATGATAGGACTAGACTTGGCTTGAATCCCTTACCACTCAGGTGCACTCCGGTGAAGGGACTGCTCATTGCACGGCTGGAGCTGATGAGTTTATGACAATATTGTATGCGGCTTTTGAGTGTAGCCTGTAGCCCGGTGAGAAATTGTAATTGTAGTTCGTAAAGGGCTTCATTGCGCTCCAAATTTTGTTTATACTGCTTTCTATTTATAGTGAGTCTCACTTAAACTGAATTCACAACTGCATTTAACAAATAATTCATCACTGACCCGTCCCGTGCCGTGCCCGTGACTGTGGAATGAATTTTGGAATCTAACGAGCCCGAACTCGCGAATTTACTGATTTGCATGGGAGTTTTTTAAAGTCGCACGTTACGGTATATCGACTCTCCAAGTTGTTGGACGTGTAGCGTTGGCGATGACGATGGCGATGGCAGTGGCGCAGCGTTTGCTTTGCGTTTCACGTGCTGACTGTCAAAGTAAATAAAAATAACAAAATGGCTTCCACCTGGCACCTGTATCCTGGCAACATTCATTTAAACACCTTGGACGTTGCGCAGCTGAGCTCAGCTCGAGTTGAGTTTGGCGGCAGAGCACGCCGAATTTGATTGCAAGGCGCCTGACTGCTGGCTGGCTGGCTGCCTGCTGCTCAGAAGTATTAATATCCATTCTTGCATTTTAGCTAGCCCTGCAAGCACTGCACACTAGACAAGTCCCCAACGGCAGCAGAAGCAGCGGCAGCGGCAGAGGCAGAACCGACAACGTCTTAACGCGCGCCTTAACGCTCGCTGAAGAACGAACGAAATATTTAATGATCCCGTTTGTTTATTGAATCGCAGTCAAAAGTTTTGGCACGGGCGGAAACTCTGCCCCACAGGCCGGCGCCCTGCGCCCTGCGCCCACCGATTTCCCCCCTTCAGTTATTGGCCGCAAACTGGTACGCATGTGAATGTGAGTTGGAAGTTGGAAGTTGCTGCCGCGCCCTTTTTTGTGTGCAGTCAGCGGCAATAGGAAAAGGCAGCAGTAACGCCGGCACGTCTGTCACAGCGCGCATATCGCGACTCCTTTGCCCGAAAAGTGAAATAGCTTCTGTCAATATTCTGTCAATGGGGCACATGTTTGCAATGCCAAGTGCCCATGCCCGAAACATAGTCAGGGTGAAGTGGGGGCCAAAACATAAGCTACTCCTCTACACATACACGCACACTCACACACACACACACACACCCAAATGAATATTATTTTGTATTTAGGTCTGCTCCTGGGGCTTTCGCTTTCGCCTGCTATTTAATCGATCTATGCGCAATGGGAATCAATCAATTTTAGTTCATAATAAGTCTATATGTATAAGTAATATTTATGTATGCTAGGAACTACAGACTGCTGTTGCACTGAGAGAAATTTCAAGATTGCGAGTATTTGCAAATTCCAAAGACGCAAACATAGTTACAGACTAAAGGCAGCGACTAGTTCATAGGCACTCACTATAATATGCATATGTATGTGTATGTGTATGTGTATGTGCGCCAGCTGAATGCCCATGGACACGGGTCCACGTAAGGTTAGCATCTGAAGTGCCTTTTGCAGACAACGATCTGAAATGGCGACTGTGGAAACTTGTTGCTTGCTTGTCTAACACTTTTCTATAGCCGTTGGCCATATTGTTGCATTTACCATAATTTTCAATAGCTATAGCTAGTATGTATTCAGATGCTGTTGAAGAGTTCTCGGGGTCACATAACGGAAGCATGGCATTGAAATTGATCCAGACCATTAAAATGGCAGATGCAATATCAACTACGTATGTATGCATGAGTGGAGTGGTTCACATTGTGAACGTGGGTAAACTTCATATTTTTAGTGGGAGTAGACGCCAAAACAAAAGTAGACGCCGAGTCTTGGTTGCTTGGGCGAACTACAGACTGTCTGTAACTGTATGTCAAGTTTTAATTGATTTGCAATAAACCTATAAAGGTGGAGATAAAATTTCGTTTATTTTTCCTTTAAGGAAACTGTGAAAAAATGAATTTTTTACTGAGCTTTTTTGCAGTGTTTCTCATTCAAGAAGATTTGCTGTTAACAAGTTCAAGAGCTTGGCAGTTAACAAATTAAGAAATCTCGAATTACATTAAGCTTAATAAGCCCTGGCTGGTAAGCAAAAGAATGCGGCGGGGAGTGGAGTGGAGCTTAGCCCCAGATCTTGTTTCTGCTTAAATTATGCGTATCAATCCGGTAGCTAACAGGTGTAGCCAGGAACTGTGTAAGCAAAACAGGTGCAAATATTTTACACCCTTGTCAATTCGCCACAGCAATTAAGGTAAATGCACTATAAAATAAGTAAGAGTGTTCTAACCACAATATTGTCGACAAGCAGTTGCTCTATAGATTATAGATGGCTAACACGTGCGACCAATATAGTTAACATAAAGCGGCTTCTTGGCTTTTTGCAAGCTAATTTTATGAGCTTAGCTTCAAGTTATTATAAAATTATTCAGTTATTTTTCTTAGACATTTAAGCAATGGTTAGCTAGCCTTGCGGCCATTTTCTGTTTATAGTGTATAATTAGTGTAAAAAGCAAGCAAAGAGCAAAAATAATAATGAATAAAAGAGGCAGCAAAATCTCGAGAATCGAGAGAAATGCATCCTCTACCCGGCGACTATGTAAATACGTATGTATGTATATACATATGTGATTATTCACAAACATGTGGAAAAAAGCATGTGAGCGAGCAAAATGCAAATGAAATATGCGCTAGCATTAAGAGCGAAATTACAAATTACTTGAACAGAAACTAAAAGGAGTGCAAGCAGCTAGGCTGGCTGGCGAGCTAGAGCTAGCCGCCACCATTGTGGGCCATTTCCTGGCCATTTCCATTGGAACTGGTTTTTGTTTGGCGGTGGTTACAATTAGCGGCTATTTAAATTGCTGAGCATGAGCCGCTATTAATTACAAAAGTGATGGCGCCGCAGCCGAAACGCAGTCGCAAAGTCGTTCCAAGCGACAAGCTCAGAATCACGCGTGGTAATGGGCTTAAGTTAACCGTTAGACGGAAACACAAATATATTTTTTTACGTAACTCAGGTAGCAGCAGTAGCAGCCACCAGCAACAAATCGCATTTGTATTAAATCCACAAAGAGTGCGAAGCGTATTAACATCAATTCACCTGCATATGCATGCGATCTCTTAGCATAATACTATTTAAATAACCTGTATAAGGTTTGTTCGATCAACTGATTGCGGAGTGGGCTCTGGTTTTTTTTTCCCATGACACTGAACGACTTTGGCGATTTTGGCCAATGAGCCCCATTGGCTATTGCATGGGGTTTATGTACATATACAACCTCTAAATGTCGAATAAAGTCAGCGATAAATTCAGCTTCTTGATTAGCTGTTAGGGCAATAAATCCATCGCTTCACACCACCACAAGTAATTGCCGACAAAGCAGCTTCGTCTTTGTCTCCGACTGAGATTCTGACTTCGTCTCCAGTCCTTAGTCTGCAGTATTCTGAGCAGTCTGAGCAGCAAAACGGGAAGGCGACTGACTCTGGCTTTGACTCTGAGCCAGAGTCTGAACGTCTGTCTATCCAAGTATACCCATCTATTCATTTAACATTTAGCAGCGCGTTAAGCATTGGCGACTTCGCCTGAGTAAAAATGTATTCTAGACAATATTTTATCAAGCCTGACATTTCCTCGTGTAGCTCCGATTATGGGTTGAGAACGTTGCGCTGCTCGATGCGCTGCCGTTGCCATTGCCATTGCCATTGCTCAGCCGCCGCATTGATTGGAACCTAATGCTGCCCATGTGAATACATTGCCACATTGATGTTGACATTGACGTATCTTGTCTGTTATCGGCCTGCAAAAAGCATACCATACCCTTGCCAGAGCCATAACGTCGTAAAGACGCGACAACGGCGCGACATCTGCTTCAACACAAATTCTTTACACTTTATAGAATTTGGCCAAAGGAAGTGGGCTTGCTGGCAGAGGCTGGAGTGCTAATGATTTTCCGAAAGCACCTCTTTAACCATCAAAAAAGTTTAATTACAAAATTAGTAATAAGGAAGTGAAGTTACTTATCGCATGTTGCCCTGCGCGCAGCAGGGAAAATGAGCGCAAATGAAGTGTATAATCGTTATAGAGATCAGAGAAAACTTTTAAGAGATTTTTACACAATAGATAAAAACTCACTCCTTCAAAGATATTCCAAATCGCCTCCAAAGATATTTCATGTCGTGTATTCTTATTATTATTATTAGCCAACAGGTTCATACTCGATCTGAATTTTATTAAAGCGTTTCGCAAGTCAAAGCTTTATCATAGAATCAAAGCTTCAAACTTCAAACATCTCCTCCATCGTGCTAATTTACATTGCTATACAGGCCTGATCCACCGTCGAGCTCTTGAGCTCTTCTTGTGCTTGGCCATGTCAGTTGCTTAAGCTGTTTATTAATATACTAAACTGTCTGCTCTTGGGTTAGGCACAACCACAATCAACATATATTGCTGCTCGCTGGCTAATTCTATTTGCATATTTGGCTCAAGCTTCATACCTGTTCATCGTCGAGGTTAAGTTAACATCGGTAGTTTTAACATATTTTCGGAAGTGATTATTTTTCTAGTATAGGCATCTTAAGCCATGCCTTCATATAATACTGGAAAGGCGCAAATGTTTATTTGTTTTCTTTAATAATTCATTTTTTTATTTTATGTATTAGCTCAGTCATACTTAAAAAGCTTAAGCAATAAGTGTATTTATTTATTTAATGTCGACTGTGGACAGCCAACTGTAAACGAAAATAATTAAAAGAAATATATAAAATTAAATGTTCATCAAAAAGATAAACATATTTATAAATTTTTATGTTAAGAGAGCAAAACAGACCTGACATTTATTGCGAATCACTTATTATTAGTTAAGTAAGTCAACGCTTAAGATTTAACGCTAAGGCCTCTGTGTTTAAATTGTTGTAATTCCTACAGACCCTAGGAGGATCTCATGCAAGGTACAACTGTATTAAATTTAGGTACGAACCAAAGAAAAGCTAATAGTTACGATCAATTATTAATATACAATCAATAACAATCGTTATTACAGCTAATAACTAAACAAATTATACTACATATATTTATATGTATGTATATAAAATAAACGTGGTTTTCAATTGAGCTATTGTCTCCAGACTTATGTATCTACATGTCTTTAATGCAATCACATGCACCAGGTACGATCGTATTCGCATTTATTATAAAACCAGCGGCTTATCCAAGCATTTTGTTTAGTCATATTCGTAACTTCGTTATCAATATTGAACGATTGAAAATCGTGCTAAAAATGTAAGAAAAATAAACATTAGTTTATATAATAGAATAAATATGTACATTTTACTCACGATTGGCTTGGGGAAAATTCGCTTCATATCAACGCGATGTAAGTGCTCATCATGAGCCTTTTCAAGCCATTTATACTCAGAGCCGCTCATACACGGCAAACAGAGATTGCATTCATCTCTATCACAAGACGTATTGCAGTTATAAGACGCACAATTATTGAGTCCAGTAGCTAAGTTCTTGTCAGTTGTTATCATTTCGTTAAGCCTAGAAGAGAAATTAATTAGCTCTTAAAATTTGGGCATATTTCATAGAAACTTACGGCGTATCACTTGCACTTGTTGAAGTCACTGGCCGAATGCCCACCAAGTTAAAGACACTGTAGAGCACTTGCTCGTATAAAATAGAATTTGGTTTGAAATGAGCTGAAGAAAGGTTTGGCGACATGTTGGCCTCCATTAGATAAACCTTTAGGTCCTCGTCAATAAACAGATCAAAACGTAGCAATTCAAAGAAATTTCGTGTTTTATATGCGCTTAAACTGTTCACTATATCTTGCTCTTTTGCCAAAATAGTTCTGCGTACAATGCTTTCGACTTGTACCCAGATTTTTGAGGGATCCATAGACTGATCGCGCACATATGCTTCAAAGGCAGAGCGCATGCTGCTACCATAGAGAGCATAATATTTGGCTAAAGAAGGCACTTCCCAGGTAGGTAGATAATTGTCACCCACAACATATTTGTCCACATTTTCTGCATCGAATGGATAGTACTTTTCAGGGCAGTAACGAAATAAAACATCGCCTGTGTAAATGTAGGCACGAAGAGGATTCACTGAAGTTATCACAACATAGACGCCAATGTCAAATTTATGGCCATCGACTAAAAATGGCCGCTGTATGAACTCCTGCACAAAGGAGTCATTGGAGCTCTGAACAATGTCTTGAGGTGGTTTTACTTTGATATGTCGGTGAGCATTGTGCTTCTGCACAAATAATGTATCTGGATGTGTGGCTGCATACTCTAAGAATTCCTCTCCTTGTGCAGGTAAGCGAAATGCCCGTGGTAAAAAGGGCAGCTGGGAAGTACACAAGTCAACCTTAGTTGTTAAATAGCCACATCCTGGCAAGTGATTTACTAACTGATGATCGCCAAGGTCTTTTAGTTTCGGATAAACACGATACGGATAGTCATGAGCCCACAATAAATCCCATTTATTTCCATCCATCTCAACTCTTTCATAGCCGAACCTCTTCAATACGCTCACGACGTGCACCAAATGATCTTCTTTGGAACTTAGACCGTAAATTGAATAAGTTCGACGATGCTGCACTTGTTCAGTCACACTGATGCTGTTGTTCTTGATTGTATGCATTATTTTGGTGTAATCAGGTAAAAGTTCTACTACCACTGCAGTGAAAACTGTGGCCACTAAAAATAACATCACAGTACGTAACTGAATTGAGCCCAGATTTAGTGCAGAATGTTTAGCGGGAGCTTCTGGAAACTGAAGAAGTGAAAGTTTTGTACACAAATGCATATGTGGATGGAAGTAATCATTAGTCTTACCTCATGCTCATTCTTTGATTTTTCTTGTGTTTCGGCGTTCAAATGTGGCTCCATTTTTAAATTTCAAATTAAAAAACACAAAATAAAACGTGTCTAATTTGAATAAAGATCTTCACCCAGTTAAAACTGCGAAAACAATAGCTTGGTCAACTAAATAAGAACAAAAATATTCATTCACACGTCAACGTTCAAATGTTATCGGCTAACAGCTGAATTTCTTCTTCTTCGCGAAATGCTTACGATGCTTGGCGCGCAATTCAAACTGACAGTTGATTGCAGACAATCGTTTCGCTTAAGTTTTTTTTATTTTAACCAAATTATTTGATTTACTGTTCAAATGTATGTATTATTTTGAAACAATACAAAATTTGCTATTGATATTTCAAAATACGTAGTATTAGTTTGTTTTGTTTATTTTAATATTGTTTAATTATTCTTACACATTTATTACGAATCAATTGCAAAATGTCTAAGCGTATACGCAACACTGAAGAGCAAAAGCTGAGAACACAGCTTAGGAGTGTGTTTAAAAGAGTGGTTCGAATGCTCGTTATGAATAAACTTTGGTACGACGGTGATCAAAAGATTTCTACAAACGCTAAGAGAAATATATCTCTCTTAGTGCGTCAAAAAAGAAAAATTGGAATGCTAACAGCTGCCGTAAGTCTCTGGGATTCTTTGCTAAACAAAACTTAACTTTAATATTTGCATACTATAAGGAGAAAACGCTTCTTATTACACCCCATCGAATACGAACTATTGCAGACCGCAAGAAACTTTGCAACTTGTTCTTAGAGCTAAGATGCTTTTATTGGATTCCACCGGTTTGATTATACATAATTTAATAAATAATAATTTTAATAATTGTTATAGCATTCATTATATTGTAGAAAATGCGTGCTCATTTAATTCCCGTTATAAAATATATAACAATTTCCGCTGGTCGTACGGTTATAAGAACTGGAGACATGCCAGTTGCAGTTTACTTTATTATAACAGGAGAAGTTCAAAGGGCTTACACCAAATATATAAAGGTACAATGGATGTTTTAGATTGTAATAGGTTAGAAATTTAAATGCTTATCCTGTTTATACAAGCTGACTGGAAAGACTGATACAAAAGTCGAAATGATCTATGGACCTGGAGATTGCATTGGCGATGTAGAAATACTTGAAGACTGCTTACGCACTCATTCATTGATAGCTGCATGTATGTATGACTTTATGTTTGCACTCCACAAAACATTAGACAAGCTTTCTATTTTAATGAATATTTATAAATATTTGCTTCCTAAAAAGTATTTATAGAATATTTGGAACATCAATTAACAAGTTAATTTATTTTATTAAATTTAAGTGAACGCTTAATATAAACATTATGTGAAATGATCGGTAGCATCGGATGTATTTATTTAAAGTGGAATCTTAAATTTATTACAATGATAAATTTTGTTTACCTATGTACATGGTACAGGTACCAAGAGGTATAAAACAAACACGCGATATGCTGACATAGACGAAACACACTAACATACATATACAAAATTTGCATCCGTACATATTCGTGACCAAAAGCAAATTCCTGCACCAACCAATTTAATCAGCAATAAACAATGTTAAGTCCTAATTCGATTCAATCAAAATGAATAGCAAAACACATCACCCCCGCCACCTGTGCGGGTATTACACCGCGCCAACATTTCAACGAGCTAGAATGTACGGATGTGTATGCAATCAAATCAAATATAAGTTAGTAGGTTGCTACAACAGGCCCTTAAACTCCATGCCCAGAACTGAATCTCAAATTTGCTTTCACTTCGCAACGTTGGTGCTTATTTTGATTTTTTTGGTATTGTTGCTTTTGCCATGTTTTGCTCAAAACTCTTTTTGGTGTATCGGCTGGGAATTTTTGGCTGAATTGGCATACAACATTTTGCATTTGCTGTTGGTGGCCATATAACGTACATTTTGTATCCTGGATTCACAGCACAATGTGAGCTCCTGGTTTTGTTTGAATCTGACTTTAATTCAATACTAAAGCCTTACATGCAGAAAATTTGGAATGAGAAGAAGAAAGCCATTAAGGCACTGGACTACTTCAAATTTCTTAATGAAGAACAAGTACGTTATATTATAGAAAAGTATATTCCAATACTAATGAGTTTGTTGTAATGAGAATTTTAGATAACAAGTGCATGCAAATTAGGGACCATTAAACAGTTTAATGCTTTGGACACAATATATAACGAGGACAAGGGAACACTAACTAATGTTCATTTTGTGCTTAGCGGAGAGTGTTGTATACTTCAATGCCTTAATATGAAAGTAATTCGTAATATAGCTTGGTTACATACAATTCGTATAGTAAAAAATTTATTTCGTTTTATACAGGTAACTGTAAACAATGGAAAGAAGATATATGAACTTATTGATATAGAGCGAGATAACGGTAGTGAGACAAGCATTCCGGAAATTTCTTCAATTAACTCAGCGGAGAGCCAAACAAAAAAAAAGGTGAGTGATTTAACGAGGAAACAATTTGATATATGTACAAATATAGGAGCTAAAGCAAGCAATAACATAAAATCAGCAGAATATCCAGCCTAGAAAGTTTCATATAAGAGAAATGGAGAAAGCTTGTGGGCTTGGCGCCAAAACCCAATTACCTAGTATAACTACATCTTCAAAACGAACCCTTAGTGCATCAATACACTATTATGAAGAAGAGTATAAGTACTATCTCGACGAATATTTAGAGGAGGGTAAACCGTACAGTTCCAGAAGCCATTCGAAAACCTCTGTAAAGGACATTTCTAGTTTTAGATCAAGCATTTCATTTGCAAAGCAGCTTTCAAAAATTCCTTCAAGCTTAAGCATTTCATCTTCCTCAAGCATATCAATAGATTCTGATGCAATGTTAGAATCTGAAAGAGAGCTATCTCTATCAGATTCGGAAGTAAGTTAAATATAAAAATGTTACTAAAAAATATTATTTACAAATGAATTTAATAAATATTATTTCAAATGTTTTATAGGATGAAGCAATCGAAAGCCGTTTTATTGATGTTGGATCCCTAACATTCGGCGGTATCTTCGGATTGGGAGAACAAATAAAAGACCGTGTTATAATGGCACGCAGTACAGTGCAATGTTTAATGCTGCCCAGATTTTTCTTATTAGAAAAAGAACAAAATCCAGAAAATGTGTGGCATAGGCGACTTTTTTATATGGAGTGTATAATACCGTCAAGAGAAACTTTATTTGATGATTTTTTAAAAACATTAAATTGGAAAAAATTTAAGCACGACTTTATAAGTCAAAGCTTAAAATCAGATACAAATGACATTGGTAGGGAAGAAGATATACCAATAATATGTCGTATTATCGAAAATATGTAGATTTAATTATTCCATTGAATTATTAATTGCAACACTTAATAATCCAAATTTAACGCATGTGACTGCCACCTAAGTTTCTTACTTTCAACTAAAAACATAACTACACTGAAAATCTAAACTGTTATTTTTCACAATAAAAATGAATTCAGATGAAAAGCATTTATGGTTATTTTAACGGAGCCTAATTTTATTTAGTGTTGGGGTATGAATAAGTTTCGTCCGAATTGTATTTTAGCCATACTCTTCACATATTTATTTTAAATGAGAAAAGACTGTGCGTCAACCAGCAAATGTTATGGCTACCAAATGGTTACCATGTAAACGGTCGCTCCTTAAGTCAACAAGGTTCAGAAAATATTTTATTTCAACAGTATTGATTGGACTTTTGCAGTGAAAACATTTAAAATTGTGCAATTTACAAACTAATTATGTCAGGCACAAATTTGCCAAGAGTGCCAGAAGGTCTACGAGACCTAATGAAAACTTATACAAAAGAGGTTTTACGCGAGAAACCCAAAAATCTGAATGAATTTTCGTTAACATTTTTTGAAAATATAGAGGCTAAGAAGCCGCAACACAAAGTGGCAAGATATGAGCCGCCGCAAAGTTATGAAACCATCATGAAAAATAGAATCAGACAACAGGTGCCAGTCTCATATGCCTTTAGTGTAATACCCGATAATCTTACGGAAACAATAAAGAAATTTATTAAAGCTGTTCTCAAAGAAAATCCAGACAATTTGCTACATTTTGGTGTTGAATACTTTCGAAATCTTCGTACTGGTCAGGCAGGAACGATGACCTACACTAAATATACGGCATATGAAAAGTACATGAATGAAAAGGGAATTAACCCTATAGAAACCAAAGTAAAATGCGAATGCGGACGTGTTTTAAATACAAAAGGTGAAGAGGTTCAGCAAGAATCTAATAAAGTAAATACATTTGAAGTTACTAAAGGCGCTGATTTTGAACAGAAAACACACAATCTTAATTATTTGAAAGCTGTTTGCGTTATTCAGCATCATTTTCGGCACTACCTAAAACGACGTAAAAGCAAAGTGGAGAAAATAGCTGCCGATTACTCTAAAAATCAATATGACTTACGTACAATTTTGCTAATACAGAAACATACACGTATATACTTGTCAAAGCAACGAGCCAAGAAAGAAATAAGAACTACCGATAGCTATAACACTGCCAAATATATCAATGCTATTTATATAATACAAAGACAATGTCGACTTTATTTAAAACGGAAAAACAATTCGAATAAGTTAACTCGTATCTCTTCCTCTAAACATAATGCTTCTCTTATGTCAGCTGCATTTATTATTCAAAGAGCATTTCGACGATTGGTTAAAGCCCGAAGAGCTAAAAAGTTTACAAATGCTGAGCATGAGCAAAGCGAAGATGGCAATGATAACGCATCTGAAGCAGCGTCCTATACGTCCGCTTCTACAGCCCTACTTTCCACAGAGTCGGCCTGCGAACACAATGACTTTGGAAATCCTACAAGCAATGAAGGAGAAGGAGTTCATCAGCAAACAATTACAGAAACTGAAGAGGTTGAGAACGATAACACGAACCTAAATAAAAACTACGCCAAGGCTGCAATAAAATCCAATGAAATGCTGAAAAATATTAAAGGAAATGGTAATTACATAAATTGTAAATAGAACGCAAGTTCAACATATTATAAAAATAAAAGTTCTTTTTACAGACGTTATTGCTAGTGAAAATTCTAATCAACCCAATTTAAATGTCAGCCACATCGTAAGTCAGGACACTAAAGAAGATAATTATGGCGACAAAACAGCAACAGTGAAAAGCGAACTAAATAACGACTTGAGCTTAAATCTTATAAATAATACAATGAATGCCCTATCCCAGGAAACAAGCTTATCGTCTGAAAATGATAAGCATGTGAAGAGCCCGTCTCTTGAACATAAAACTGAAACTTCATCTTTGAATGTACATTTCGATCCGATTACTACTGTCACTGACAGCACTGAACAGGGCATAAAAAAAAGAAATCTAATCATTGATGAAGAGATATTGACAGAAAAACTATCTGAGGTTTTAAGCTCTGTAGAAGAACCAACGAGCTCGAATGAACTACTACTGAACAATGCAGAAAATAGGACAAAGACATTGCCTACAGAATCAGGTAATTTTTGCAAAATATTTGAACTTTTCCTTATACCTTATGCAAATAGTTTGTAAATTATACAAATTACCTTATACAAAAATGTTCTAACAGTTAAAAGTCGACTAAAAATCTGAAATAATTGTTCATGCTGGCTATTAATAATATGCAATGATTGATGATTGCATAAATAATTTATTTCGAAATAATTTTTTAATAACTTAAGAATATTTAAATTAATATATAATATTTATAATATATATATAATAATTAAAACCAAATTAGGTTGAGACTTAAATAAGAAAAATACGATATGTTGCAACCGGCACACTTTAAATTTTAAAAGTGTATGTTGCACACTTAGCAAATACATAATAATAAAAGTTAGAATGAACAAATTAATTTTACCTTAGCACATATAATATTAAATTATTTCAGAAAAAAATGTATGAAGTTATGTTGTTGTTGTTTTTTTAATATTTGTAGAATCTGTATCTGCTGTTGAATTTATAAATAATGCTGATGAATCAATGAGAAATAAGCGTGATATTGTTGACGCTTCTGGTAGAATCTCACCATTCTCAGAAGACACACAAAGTAAATATTCAGTTGGAGTAAATAGCCTTCAACAAACTTTACAAAATATACAAGAATCGCCTCATGCTGATATACATGAAATTAGTGAAGAACTTATCAAACATAAGAATACCGATGTCGAACATTCTAGTAGAATCTCGCCAATTTCAGAAGAAGAGCAGGACAAATATTCAGTTGAAATCAATAGCCTTCAACAGGTTTTACAAAATATACAAATACCGCCTCTGCAACATGACACTAATATGGAAAATAAAGGTAAGTTATGAGCACCAACAGATTTTTAAAGTATTAATATAAAATTTGATATTTGCAGATGCTGTACTTTGCCCGGCGCCAGACACTACTCATAAAAGCAAAGCCGAAATTCAGGAATCCAACATTTCTATGGAAAATTCTGACAGCGCTAGCATAGAGAAACTGAAGGGTAAACACGAGATGGAAACTGAGACCAAAGATGAAAAAGGTTTAGAAAATATTAGATCCATTGTCATCCACAGTGTTCTTCCAGGTGAAGAAGATTATGAGTTAATTTTGACGGAGGACACTAGCATCGACCCTAGCAACAAAGAAACTGAATTAGCAACCAACAATCAACAGCTAAAAGAAAACTGTTCAGTCGTTAAGTCTCCGGATATTACTGTAAATACTGAGCAACAGGAATGTTTGGATTCTTTAAGCAAATTTCAAGACAATGCTAATAATTATATTAAGGAAACGCAGAATTTACCTGTAAGCGTTAATGAGACTTCAATCATAATTCCAAATACACAAGCCTCAGTGGACTCCAGTGTTCAAAACAAAATGAAAAATGCTTCAGAAGAAACTCACATGGATTCTGAAATATCTTCTGCTGCAACGGACTTACGAGAGGAAATTAATGAAACTGATTTTACCGAAAACTTGGAAGTAAATAAAAAAAAATTCACTAAGGTCTCTAACTCCGTGGAAGGCTTATCGGATTTAGCTATAAAACCCTTAGATACTGAACTGATTCCTGAAAAGCAGAGCTCTATAGAAGTGTTAACAGAAACAACATCTGAGATGCCTAGAAATAATAAGCTTCAAATAGATTCTGAACTCAAGGCGAAGCCACAAATTTCTAATAAAGGACAATCCGAAGAAATTGAAATAATGCAAAAGTCACAAGAAGTGTCTAACATATACAATGATACAGATCATGACCATATCGAAAGCTTAAGTGCTTCTGAGCATACTAGTAATAACGATTTTATAGCAACGGTGGATCAATTAAATTTATCTGTCACCAGCGCAATCTCCTCAGATTCTTTAATTACTTCTAAAGTTGATGAGAAATCCGAATTAGATGAAGAAACTGAAACTCACATAAATTTAGAACTGAGTCCAGCTCCTGACTCTTCAAATAAAACAGATGCAAAAATAAACTTATTGGAAGATGGGCCAGCCATTGCAGAAAATCAAGATCCTTCTGTCGAATTGCCTGATTATACAGATATCAGCGAAAACAAAACAATTCTAGTAGCAACTGATGTACTTCAAACCACACAAGAAAATAAAGAACATAATACGAAGCCAGATACGCCAAATACAACTGAAGCAAAAATATATGCAAATGTACAAGAAATATTGAATAATAGTAAAGATTTGGGTTCTACAAAAACAAGTACGGATGAAGCTACAATAGATTTAGACGTTCCGCTAATCAATAATGAAAAAGAGGATGAAATATTAAACATGAAAAATATAGGGGGGGTCCTGCCATTATCAGAAACTGATAATGAACAAAAAAAAACGGAAAGCTCTGAAGCTGGCGTTAGTCCGAAACCAAAATTAGATGCAGCATCAAGCTCTGCTGAGAAGCACAACATTGCAGACATTGAAAAACTAAAAACAAGTGATTCCCAATTATCCTTAGAAGGTCATATTATAGAATCAAAGCCAATTGAATCAGATGCAGCAGGGGACACAATTCCAGCAGAAGTTAAGCCTCTAGATGAAGTTCAGGAAAATAATCATACTGAACAAGTGTCAAGCCAAAATGCTTTCGAGATTATTGAAGACCAAACCGCCTCACGTGGAGAAAGCAGTGAACATAATGAATATAATAAAAACAATGAATCAAATATAACAATTGACAATTTAGGTCAAATTAAAAGTATCTTGGATAGCAATTTGGACTCCAAGGATCGCCTTCATATCGAATCAGTTGAAGGGCAAGGTAGCTTAGCTAGTCATTTGGAACCCACAGATGATCTTCATAATGAAAATCAATTAATTGATCCTGGAAATGAACCGGAAGCTGATGGTGAAGTGGAAGTTCAAAGTGAAGTCGCCCAAATTGGAAAAATATCTGCAGATTCTGTGGGTGAGGAGTTAACAAATTTTACAAATATTTAATAATCTTTACAAACTATGCATTTCAACAGACACCACTAAAGCTGTTCGTGCAGTGGAAGTTCAAAGTGAAGTCGAAGTTGCCGAAACAGGAAAAATATCCGCAGATTCTGTGGGTGAGTATTTAACAAATTTTACAAATATTTAAAGCAAGCTAATAGCAAACTAAATGCTTACAAATTATAAAGCATTGAAGTCATGTTCGAAGTTGCCAAAGTAGGAAAAGTATCTGAGATGATGTGTGGGTGAGTTTTAACAAATTTTATACATATTTAAAAATTTTTTATAAATTATGCATTTCAACAGACACCACTAATGCTTCTGGAGCAGTGAAAGTTCGAAGTGAAGTCGAAGTTGCCCAAATAACAAAAGTATCTGCAGATTCTGTGGGTGAGTATTTAACAAATTTTACAAATATTTAAAAAATTGTTATAAACTGTGCATTTCAATAGACATCACTAAAGCTGCTGGTGAAGTGGAAGTTCGAAGTGATGTCGAAGTTGCCCAAATAACAAAAGTATCTGCAGATTCTGTGGGTGAGTATTTAACAAATTTTACAAATATTTAAAAAAATTTTATAAGCTGTGCATTTCAATAGATGTTATACATATTTAATAAATCTTTATAAATAATGCATTTCAACAGACACCTCTAAAAACGAGAACCATTTTGTTGATTCTCAGGACACATCAAGTAAGTTGTTAACTTTTGCTTTTTGTTATTATTTTTAAATAAATCAAAATAAATTTTAGCAGCTACTACCACTACGGATAAAATAGAATCATCTAGCCAGGATCCCAATGTAACTATTGGTGAGAATTTTATGTTTTATATTTTTCTAAAAATTGTTCTTCACATTAGCAGAAAAAATCTACATTGCTTTTGACTAATCAATTAATTGGCACACAAAATTTTACCAACACCACTAATGAGAATAAGAAACACCCCATTACAAAAGATAAACAGCCAATGGGCTCTACATCAGACCGTTTAAAAAAGGGACCAATTGCTGAGCTTCAGCTAAAGTCATTTAAATTGCCAGCTGAGACAGGACCTTGGTATGAGGTTCATAATGAACATACATCGCAAGATTCGTATGATAAATTGAAGGAAGAGAACTTAGCAAAGGAACAATTTGAAGCCGATAAAAATGCAACTAAGGAAACTAAATTGTATAACGAGAGTCCTGAAAGGGCACCAAGCTACTTTAATGGAGAAGGCTCAACGCCACAAGATACTCCAAGGCCAAAACGTTCGATTTCATTCTTTGTTTCATTTGATGGCGACGATAAAAAAGAAACTTATAAAATACCAAAAAGATTCTTAACCCGCACAGATGCAGCTAAAAATAAGCAATTCGTAAGTAATAATGGAAAATCAAGCAATTCGAATGATCCCAAGACCGTGAGTTTAAACTCTATGTCAGACGAAGAATGTGCACAATTAGCAAAGGATTTAAGCCATGAACAGTATGGAGTGCAAAAGTTACAAACCATACACGAGTTAAATGAAAACGAATCAAGCAATGAACTTCGAACTGATGACGAAAATGTAACTGATTATGAAAATGTAGAAGTAAAGCCATTGATCGAGCCCAACTCAAACTTAGAAGCGATTGGCACTGAAAACTCAAAGCTAAATAGAAGCGCACAAATTATACAAAAAGCTTACAGAAACTACAAAAGTTTGCAAGCAGTCAACATAGATAAAGCCTGCACTAAAGACAACTGTGAAAGAAATGCAAATGAAACTTTATCTATAAGCCCAGACGTAAAGGATCAGACAAGCAAGAATTTAGCCGCCATCATCATACAAAAAGCAGCTAGGCGATTTTTACAAAATAAACAACAAACTAAAAGCTGTAACTCTTCTACTGAAACCACAGAATGTTTGACCAGAGAAAAAGCGGCTTTGATTATTCAAAATGCATTTTTAAACTATTTACAAAGGAAAAAGTTGGAAAGCCGTGATGATAGATCTGAGGATTCTTATACCAGCTCGTTGATCACAGCGGTGCCGTTAAATGATGTAGAATCGTCACCGTCATTATCTTTAACATTGATGGATACTGAGCTGAATGCTAACTCTATTAAATCTGAATGGTTTGTTGGCACCCAACCAATTGTACTTGAATCAAGTGGTACAGCTATAAATGATAATCAGGAGACTAGCACGTCTATTGATTTAATTGCACCTGAGAGCACCAACAACACAAAAGTAAACGCTTGTATTGTAGCTGATCGAAACGATGATATGCATGAATCAAAATTAACATCTGATATTGGCAATAATATTAACGAACTTACACCAACACAAGAATTTAAAAATGATAATGGAGCTTCTAACAATTTAGCAGGTTCGTCAAACGAAGCAGTTTTGGATGTTGTAGAAGACTTAGCAGATAAGGCCTTCGCAGCCGTCTCACCATGTTTAAAAGGTAAAATTAAAAGAGAAAAAATTAGAAAACAGTCAAAGTTGTGTGAGTATATTTTATGTTTTATGATTTGCAGATGGAACTAAAGTCTCACCTGGGCAACTTTTACATGAGTTTCTAACAGAGGAAATCGAGTTTTCATCAATGCAACAAAATAATGATAAATATCATGAAGTACAAGAAGAACCATGCATAAAAAAATGTGTCTCACGTACCAGCCTTGATCAGGATCAGGATGTTAAATTAACTGACGGTACAATCTCATCAAAAATTGAAACAGAAGTTAATATAGATGATAATATTCAGGGTATTAAGTCCATAAATGAACTGCAAACATTGTCCGCGGACGCACTGGATGAAGCTACTGCTAAATTGTCAAAGCCTGATGAGGTAATTGAGAAAATGGCCAGACGACGATCGTCAGAATTGTTGGAGCAGCACAATGATGAATATCGCATTGCGGAAACAAGTTTTGATGAGCCTGTTATTCACTCCATGGGCTCAATCCAAGATCAAAGCTCTCTCGATATTGAAGATGGTGATATAATACTTTATAAACGTCTGCAGCGTGATGAAACGGAGACTCGCGAAAGCTCGGCCCAAAGCGAATCCGTTGTGTTCGGCATGGCCGATGCTGAGCAAGATTTTATTAGTGACACCGAGGCAAACAGGCCACAGCTTCTACGTCATTATACAATTGCTGGCGACAAGCCACATCGTATTTTCAGATCCGAGACCATGGACGAGACAGGTAACGAAATGGAGGAGTTAGAAGGCTATTTGGACGATGAGACGTCTGAGAATATTCGGAAAAAAATCATGGCATATTCATTGTCAGATGGAGACTCTGATGATTGTGATGCTGGTAAATTAAACCAGGAGGACTTTAACATAGACACAGCATTGGCAGATGCCATGGACACTTCTACCGAAACAGAGTCAACTATTGTATCTGCAGCCACTAGAATTCAAGCAGGTGCACGCGGATTCTTAACCCGTCGTAGACTGCGACGTGCCAGTGCTGGCACCAAGTCGTCAACCCAAGAAACAAAGGCATCATTTGGTAATGATGCCATTAGTGAGTCGCTGGAACGCTTTATAGAGGAAGAAGCTGCTAAAAAGATACAAAATGCATATCGCTTTCATAATAAAAGACACAAGAAGAAGGCAAACGTATTGAAAAGCTCCAGTTTAGAAAGCAGCTTGGCTGCTAAACGGCTTACTCTGCAGCGTGGCGATGCACTTCGCAATGATTCCAACTCTACACCAGAAGATGATCATGGTAGTGCCACCAATATAAGTGGCACTAAAATCAGTAGCACCAACATCAGTGGCGGAGCAGCAATAGAGTCGGTAGATGAAAAGAACAACAGCAAGAATGGTAACTTTTATATAAGTTTAATGTGCATTAAAATAAAATCGCTTCTTACTTTAATAGTTGTACGTGCGAAGAGGAACACAACAGGCTTAAAATGGCCAGTGTTAAGGCAAAACTCAATGCCAGTCCAAATAGAATGTGAGGTGCTTCGACTTATACCCAAGCATCTGCGTAAGCGAGTAAAGAGCGCAGAGAACGGGAGGAAAGTGCGAAAGTGAAAGTAATGACATAACTTGGAAGATTATGCAAAATATTCAAAGATATTAACCAATATTTATTTATCAATAAATTCATATATATGTATATCAACTGTTTTTTCACTGTCTGTCTCAATATATAAAGAATTTTCCAAAATTTAATTAGCTTGCATTGTTATATCCTACAAAAAACATCAGTTTACCGGTTGTGCACGAGCTCCCAACAACATAATATACATACATTTGTACGTAAATACAAAATGCATAAAAGATAAATATAAATTTTGGTACGTGCATACATGTACATTGTACTACATACATGAAATAGTTCATAACACTGCAGATATATACATACAAGCTCAAGTAGTCAAAATTTTCATAGTTTCCCAATTATAAATAGAGCACTAACAATGATCGCTATTACAGGGCAGATATACAAATGTGTGTACAATTGGTCTGATTTCCATTTAGGAAAATGTACACGCGTGCTTTTTCAAAAACAAAGTTTTATTTATATTGACTACGAACTACTTCTTTTTATTTACAATATGTAAATTCTAAATATGTATGTATGTTATGTATATAGTAGCATAGTAGGTATGTATGGCTCCACATACAAAATTAGAATGTATGTAAAGTGCTTCATGCTCATCTCATAAACACTTTACGAATTATGTGTATATCTAGGTGTGGAGCGCATGTCTCTATTGCTATGATTATTCTAATTATGGTTTCTTTAATTTCTCTGCTTCTTTGCGTGCCTTGAAACCACGAAAACTCGACTGTATTTTAACGGCAGCATCTGTGGCAATTTTCTGCTTTTTACGCACGAGAAATCCACGAAATCCCGCCTGTATTTTGGTAGCACAGCGATCTTCCACTGACGTCACATTCGCATCAACAGCTCCGTCAACGCGCTGGCCATCAACGGCCCTATTGGCGTTTTTTGGTTTGTCCTCCATCATGTTTTTGGCGTGGGTGCGTTGCTGACGTTGCTGACGTCGTGCGGCTAGTAGATTTGGTTTACTTTGCGTAGACAGATATCCGTTGCTATTGGATGGCTTGGTCGTGCGATGAAGCTGCTTGCGCACGCGATAACCACGGAAATTAGCTTGTATCTTAATGGCGGCACTTTCTTCCGACTGCAGAGACGAGGCTGATTCAGGCGAACTTGGATAAATGTACATGATCTTGAAACGCACTATGCACAAATATATGTTTTTATATCCTATGTGTGTGTGTGTGTGTGTGTATTTTCAGACAATTATGACACAAGTCACATCTGCAATTCTATAAAACTCAAGTGTCACTGATTCTGTACATATGTACCATATATACTTATACAATATGTCTAAGTGAATACAAATTTTCGCTGGGCAGCTGACTGAACTAGCTCGCTTGAGATCTATTGAGGTACTGACGTACAATTAACGAGCTTTTGCTGCTGTGCACCAGGAATTTTCATTTCATTTTTCCATTCACAAAACAAATACGCCTCTGCCCCTTTCCCAATCCCATACATGTATCGTTTATGCTCGCGCTCACACTCAGCGGCGTCCATACGGTCCATCAGCATTGTATTTGTATCTTTTGTGTGCACACACACATAGCTAAGTATCTATGTTTGTATTGTGTGTACAAACATAGCATCTACGTATGTTGTATCTTTTTTTGAATGTGTATGCAATTATACAAATGAATTTACGTATTCATATCCACATGAACACATGGATTTGTCTCTTGCTCTCATTGAAAATTGAAAATAGTCCCGGATGTTCATGACGTTAATGATTTTTAATTGAAAAACAAGTAAAACATTTTAACCGATGTCTTCGACTAAAAGATACTCTGTTTGAAGTTCAAAAGATCGCTCATGATAAGCAATAGAATTTAGGATAAGTAAAAATATAATGTTATAAAGAAAATTGAATGACTTGAATTATTTAGTAGTTTTTTAAGTTTTCTCGCATAGATATCCCCCATTTTCTAGCATTTAAATTGTCTATGATGGGATCAATATATCTTACGTAGACTATCGTAAATAATGGAAAAAACGATTCAAATTCTTATCAAACACATTAATCACTGCCAAAGCAAAAACTTTTCCGTTTATTTTTAAACATAAACAATAGAATTACAATGTAAACAAACAAACGTGCTACCCATTGTTGTAACTTTCCAATTAGGCTCAGTTAAAAACGCGCCACTGGTCCATTACTAACATAAAAGAGTTCAATTCAATTGTAAACGGAGAATAACTGATTTATCTCTGAATGGTGCTGTGAATTAATACTCAGAAGAAATTGTACGAAGCAAGTGTATTGCAACAAAAAGTAGCATTTACATAGTGTAAATATTTATATTTTGTATATATATACACACACATATCTATGCTACTAAATAACGTACATATATTAGAGTAAAGGTACTTGATTATTTAGGCACTATCTTAGCGGAGTTTAAATATTTACGCTATGTAAATGCTACTTGACATGCAATACAAGAAGGAAGTGTAAATATGAATAAGACTGACGTGCTTCCCGGTTCGCTTTTGTGCTATGAATGTGACAAAATTACAAATATCCATATATACGAGAAACAATTTATGAGATAATTATAAGAAGAATGACCTCATGAATAAAAATATTAAATTTTAAATGCTTTCATATTTTACAGTGCAGTTAACAAATATTGGATATACAATTTGTCACAGAGTTGCTTACTTTTTTAATTTTGTTTATTTTATTTTGACAATGTATGTATATGAGAAATGACAATAAATATGTAATAAAACAGATTCCTAACAAATGCGATACAACATTTTACGCTGCATTCTGTGTTGAAGTTCTCCGCGACGAATCATGGTGTGAATTACCTTCATTACCGTGCGCTCGTCATATTTCTGACGCAAAAAGTCCTAGAATTATGTATATATGTTTACTTAAAATTATCTATCCATATAAAAAGGTATAAAATGCTTACCTGCAATATATTTTGTTCTGATACTTGAGAGCCAATAGCAAAGCGTCGCTTCAACTGTTTTTCAATACGATTTAGGGTTTCTTGATCTTCCTCAGTGGTGAAACCTTCGGCACCAGCTAGGCTTCCAGTCATGGCTGCATCTAAAGTAGACACTTGGAACAGTCGCAGAGCTTCGTTTACGTGCTCATCTACAGCAAAGGGCAGCAGACGCATTTTTGCCAACGACTCTGAAATGCGTATAACAGCTTCCAGCTGACGTACTGTAATCGGAATAGTGTTACGTTTGTCCGCAGACTTCTCATGCTGTCCGGCCCCAGTGCGCATTAAAACGTAACGACTTTTTAGTTTTTCTCCTGCAGCCTCACTGAGACGCGGACCACAATGGGTGCGACAATAGTGAATATACTTCTTAAAGGTAGACAAGGATATTTCACCTTCGGCTGGCTCAGATGGTGCCGACTTGTTCGAGCTTAAATGCACATTGATAATATGCTTTGCTATAGTAATATCGCGCACCTCATCGTGTACATCTTTTACAATGAAGATCATGTCGAATCTTGACAGAATAGTTGGCATAAAGTCAATATTCTCTTCGCCCTTCGTATCATCCCATCTACCAAATATAGAGTTGGCCGCTGCTAGCACTGAGCAGCGAGAGTTCAACGTTGTTGTTATGCCAGCTTTGGCAATTGATATGGTTTGCTGTTCCATTGCTTCGTGTATGGCAACGCGGTCATCCTCGCGCATCTTATCAAATTCATCAATGCAAACAACACCGCCGTCAGCTAAAACCATAGCGCCTCCTTCCATAACAAAATTGCGCTGCATTTAAAGAAATTATTCGTTCATAGGGCTTCAAATTAAATATGTTTATATACAATAAATATATATATAATACTCACTGTGTGTGGATCTTTCATTACAGAAGCTGTAAGACCAGCAGCGCTGGAACCTTTGCCAGAAGTGTACACACCAATAGGAGCCACCTTTTCAACAAATTTGAGCAGCTGCGACTTAGCGGTACCTGGATCGCCCAACATCAAAACATTAATGTCACCACGACGGCAAAGACCATCGGGTAGCCTTTTGCGGGACCCACCAAACAGCATACATGTGATGGCTTTTTTAATATCGGTAGAGCCAAAAATGCTAGGTGCCAGAGATTTTGAAAGGCGGTCGTAAACGTCCCCAGATGCTGCCATGCGACGGAAGTTTTCCTCCTCGTCTGTAGTAATATTACTGTAGCGCGAAATAGCTCCGGCACCCTCTGCATCGACAGTTATACCAACAACTCGCATGTATGGCGCCCGCACGCCTTGTACGGCCTTTTCACGGCCATCTTGACGGGTAGGTCGGCCGACTTTGCGAATGGAATAGATACCCTGGATAAGTACACGGTTACCTGGTACAACACGTTCGCAAAGCGAGCGATCGCAAAACAATTGTAAATGTCTTGGAATCTCGCCTTGTGGTACAAAGTCTGGCAGCTCTTGCAACTTGAGCGTTTGGAAATCAACGCATTTACATTTATCTGGCATTATGAAAAACGGATCCAGCGGGCACTTTGGTCTGCCAGCTTGTTCAGCATTACATTTGCGTGGTAGTGCATATCCTTCCAAGCCGGGATTGACTTTAAGATTGGGTATAATAGTACTACACGAGCGGCACATGATCGACATGCGCGTCGCCTTCGCTTGTATACCCGATGCTGACACAATTATGCCGCCAATTTTAACCAAACGCGATACACTATCCGACTTCAATTCACGTATGTTTGTAGCATTTGAACTGGAACTCAGCAGTATTTGTATATCGTGCATGTGCTCCTCATGCTCAGGACGCGGTGCTGTTATCTCATCAGCTACCTCTCTAGCAGCCTCCTCCAAGATTTGCAGATGCTCAGTCGGCTGCTTATTTAGCTTATCGGCAAGCGTTTCATCAAAGCCCACCAAGTCTTCCATTTCAATCTCCAAAAAGTAGCGTCCATTAAGATAGTTTCGCTTCAGCGTATCTCTGTATAAAGACAAATATTTAATCATATAATTGTCTTTTTTTAATATAAGATAATTGATTGAGCATGCTTACCTATACTTATAGAAAAAGTTGTCTTCATTGAATGTGCGAATAAACTCTTTGTACTTTTTCTTCACGGCTTGCAAATTAATTTGCGCTCCATCCGGCTGCTGGTCATTACCAAAGTTATCAGAGAAAAACACACCGGCATCATCAAAACCCTCCATAGCGCTTTTTTTAATTACAAATTATAAACGAAATAAACAACTTAATGCGTGCTTGATAGCGTTGTTTGTGTGTTCGTCGATATGCAATTTTTGGCGGGACATTATATCGATTAAGATGCCGTAGCAGTGCGAGCGAAAATTTCGATATTCCTGTTCCTTCGATGTTAGCTCGCTGTTACTGTTAAATACTTAGCGTAACTCGACAATACAATAAAAGTGCGACCAACAGTGGAGCAACAGGAATGATAAAAATAAAAAATAAAATTTGATTTGTTTGCAAACAAATGTTTTTTTATTCCTGTAAATTCAAAATAAATTATTTTGTACTAAAATCATGTGGTCATCAGATGAGCTGCTATTCCGCAACTTTACAGACTTGAAGAACCTAAAATTCGACGATGAAAAATTATCTACAACGACCTCAAGAGAACAGGTGAGTAATCAACGGTCGCATTTTGCAAATATAGTACTAAAATCACAGAAAAATATGAATGACAGCAAAAAACTGAGGATTCTGTGGAGAAATGTTACGATCGTTTTCAGCAAATGCAATTCCTCAACCCACGTGTGGCACAGCTGAACCGCATACAACACCAGCAGTATTTGGATCAAATGTTGCTAAATCTACCCAACAATTACCAGTGCCTAGATAGCAGCCGTCCTTGGTGTATATATTGGACACTACAATCAGCGCAGCTGCTTAACTTTAGTTTCCCTCAAGAAACACTTGACAATGTAGTGCAATTTCTGAGCAAGTAAGTCAATGACTGATTCAATAACATTCAACATTTATTAAAGATCTTCATTAATCTGCAGGTGTCGCGCTGCAACTGGCGGCTTTGGCGGCGGACCAGGTCAATATGCCCACCTGGCTCCTACTTATGCAGCCGTCAACAGCCTGTGCATTATTGGAACTAAAAATGCTTATCGTGCCATTGATCGGGACTCACTTATAAAATTTCTGTTCAGTGTGCGAGAAGCAGATGGATCATTCCGATTGCACGTAGATGGTGAAACCGATGTGCGCGGTGCCTACTGTGCCATATCCTGCGCCAAGCTGCTAAATGTTCCAGCCCCGGTGGCAAATGAACTTTTCGCTGGCACAGCAGATTGGATTGCTCGCTGCCAAACATATGAGGGTGGATTCGGAGGCGCACCGGACTTGGAAGCACATGGTGGTTACACGTTTTGCGGCATCGCTGGGCTAGCACTGCTTAACCAGGCGGACAAATGTAACCAGAAGGCACTGCTCCAATGGACGCTACGTCGCCAGATGAGCTACGAAGGCGGTTTTCAAGGGCGCACCAATAAGCTGGTTGATGGCTGCTATTCATTCTGGGTTGGCGCCACAATTCCAATTACTCAGGCAACTTTAGTGGGCGCAGACAAGGCTATGGAACAGACATTTTTCGATATTGGTGCCCTGCAGGAATATATATTATTATGCTGCCAGAAAGCAAATGGTGGTCTTATTGACAAGCCCGGAAAGTAAGAATAATAGACAATGTGTATCTACATGTTTGAAACTTTTATTGTTTGCAGGCCACAAGATCTCTATCATACTTGCTACACACTAAGCGGTGTGTCCGTAGCACAACACTCACAGTCAGCGTTTTATCCCCAAGTTCTTGGCGACCTTACTAATGAACTATCACCCACCCATCCATTGTTCAACGTACCACCAAAGTCTGTAGCCGCGGCCTTAAAATATTTTTCTAACAATTCCAAAAATGACACCGATGGTAACCACAGCTAAAACGCCGATAACTGTATATAGCATATGAATTAAATTCGAAGTAACATTTTTCAACTTTGTACCATAAAAATTTTTTCTTAATTTACAAACATATATAGTTTTTAAAAATGTAAAAGATATCGATGCAAGATCGTCCGACCGCCGCATTCTACGGCATGTCATCGCTATTGTTTTATAACTTGTTGACGTACAGATGTATTACAGTCACCGGTATTTAAAACGAAAAACACCAGAGGGAGGCATAAACAGGCGAGAATATATTGGTCACCTCGTGGATGAGTACTATACCTCAACAAACGTTGGTAAATAAGACAAACGAATCATTTAGCATATCAGTCCTTTTAACAATGTTGTTATAGAGGCCCAGGAGCAAGTAACCGCCAATTTGGCCAACTTTGCGTACGATCCTCTTAACTGGCCTCACCTACTCGGGGTGGATGCACTTGACGTATTTTTGGCTGCCTTGGAAACACATAATCCAAATCTACAACTGCACTCGGTTGCCGCATTTTGCAACATATGCTTAGGTTTGTTTAGTTTTGCTGAAGGGCGTACAAAAAATTACTCACCTATCATTCACAGACAAAAACGCGGTGAAATTTATAATTGAAAATATAGTAACCATTAAAACCACTTTTTTGAGCACTGAGCACGCAGAAGTTGTACTACACAGTCTGGCACTCTTTTATCAATTGCTGAAGGCGGAACTGAGCTGCAAGGAAGCAATCATAACTCCAGAACTGTTAAAGCGCGTGCAACATTGGCGAAAAGATTCTAACGACGAGCGAGTAGTAAAACTATGTCAAGTGTTTCTTGAAGACTTTGGCTGCCGAACGGAAGTCTTCAATCTAAGCCATGTGGTGCCACCTGAAACGGCAGCTCTGCATACAGGCTCAAGCTCAACTAAAACAGGTTCAAGTGGTTAAGCGATTTACACAAGAGGATCTAGAGAAATTTGCACAATTTACAGGCGACTACAATTACATACATAGCAAAGAACTGCCTGTGAAGGAGCGTCGGGTACATGGAGCATTGCTTAATGCCGTTGTGGCTGGTATCATTGGCACTAAGCTGCCTGGACCGGGCACAGTTGTCTTGGAACAGAATTTTAAGTTTCTCAAACCTTGTCGACTTGAAACAGACACAGTGGTAACTGTGCGGTTACTGGAGCAGCGTAAGATATCTACAGTGGAATATGATTGTCGACAACGTGGAGATGTGGTTTTTGCCGGTAAAGCGAAATTGCTGACACGCAGCGATGCAACTTAATATAATAAATACAACATTGTGTTTTAAATCAAAATCTATTTCTTTGATGCACGCTTGCCCTCTCCCTTTTTAGGTGGCGCCTTGCCACGCAGCTTTCGCAGACGTTTCATTTCCTCCTTGAAATCTTGATGTTCATCGCGAAACAGCCCATAATCACGCAGATTTTTCATCAGCAGGTGCGTTTCAACATGCCGGGGGTACCAGTTGACAACATAGTCACGCTTCTGTATCGGCTCCTCTGAGAACATTCGAACCACCTGCAATTTTTTATTATTAATTAAAAATGTTCACGGCTAAAGTATGTTCATGCATTGGAATATTACCTTCATAGACTTTTCGTTCGTTGTCCGCGCCACTTCACCAAAAATACGGTTGGACAGATAATTCATGCGCCGTGAATATTGTGTGCCGAGCTTAATAAGCTCCGTGTATTTGTTAGCTGACATTTTCAGTCAATTTAGCAAATATTTATTAAAATTAAAACAATGTGTTTGTTGGAGTTAAAGTTATATCACGCACAGCTGATTAGTGGTGGCTTAAATTGAATATGTAAAAATCGATTAATACATTCATCTATCGGTTAGGCGCTCTGTTAAAAATGCGGCAACATTCAAACCCAATTTAGTTTCAATCATGAGCTTAGGCAATTTAAAGGCAAGGGAGACAGCATCGGCCACAAATCGAAGGAACATGCTCGGTTGCTTAAAAGTCCAGAAGTCTCTCTCCGTGCATTGCAGACATTATTCGTCTTTTCCTGCTGCTCATTTTCGTAAATGTGTAATTTCGGATTGAAGAGTTTCAATTTGTTAAATCAACGTTTATTGTTTAAGGAGGACTAAGTGTACAATTAATTTGAATAACAAAATTATATAGGGACGATTAATTTCTTAAATGAATAAGCACATTAAGTTACAACGTCATTGCAATACTAAAATCGTTCAAACCGTTTCAATTGTACCTCGAACCTTACACTTGCTTTCCGTACTTGTCACTGGGATATCATTATCGTTACCAATAAACGATGTCTCTTCGGAACTTTGCGCAGGCATTACCTCCCGTGCAATGGTGACACCGCCATTTATTTGGCTTAGCAGTGCATTCGTGCACATCAGCGTTGGCTCTCTGGGCGAGCCACTGTGTGTCGACAACTGATCGTGGTGTAAAACACGAGAAGGTGTATGCGAACGAGAGCATGGAGAGTGGTGACTTAAGCCACTACGCGAATGAGGACTATTGTTGCGCGAATGCTGAAAATCCTCCAATGGTATTTCCTCTGACCTAAATGCAAGATTGAGGACATAATTATAAGTCATAGCTTAACAATATTTTTTCGTACCTTGGTCTTGGCATGCGTGGACTGCTTTCGCGAGATCGTGCTCCTGTACTGCGGGGTTGGGAGTTTTCGCGCGATTGCGAAGAACTATGACTGCCACTGATGCTGGGTGAGCGATCGCGATCAGACCGCAGCGTTGAAGGTGAATTCGACCCAGCATTGGGACTGCGGCGGCGTGCACGACTGCCACTCTCATTACGTATACTGAAATGACAAATTCAATAAAATTAACAGTCAATCGTTGCGTAAAGCATTTTATGATTACCCTTCCAAGGAGCGATTCTGTGCCATTTGCGTGCGACTAACTCCTGCGCTATTGTTACTACGCAGCACAGCTGCAAATCCAGGTACTCGACTTGCCGTTAAGCTTGCACCCTTTTGTACCATACGCGTATTGCTGTTATGTGCGACGGTACCACAGACTGAATAGATTGGCGAGTCCATTTGGCCCGGAATTTCAATCAGTTGTGCTATCTGATACATTTTCTTCTGACGCGCTTTGCTGCGACCTTTGGTCAGGCGTTGCTTTGCTGCCATGCAACGTATATGATCATCAAAAAGAAACTTGGCGGAGAGTAAGGGCGTACGATTATTTGTGACGCCACCACGATGCACGGTGATATGCAGGCAGCGTGAATCGTCCTTGTCTCCTTGAACTTCGACATCCTGCAGGAAACCTACAAACTTAGCCACTCCCCAACCCAATAGCTTGGCATCCGGCTCCACAAGTATCAGCTGCAACGCATCGATAACCAAGAATCGTCTTTGCTTCGTATTATCCTTGGACACCACAGTGCAGGCAATCAGGTCACTATTATCTGCAAGAGAAAGAATACTATTAAGGCCAAGCAAAAGGCTAAATCCTCATAAAGCTGACTTTGATATACACTTTGCGATACATTTTCTATATAGGAGCTTACTGTAAAATTCATTAAGTTTATCATTATTTGAACCTAATTTATACTTACTTAGATCGAGTACGTTCTCCACCTGCACCAAATTAACAACATTTGTTAGCGGCAGTAGCGATTCTTTTTCATTCAAGAACTTTTGGCAAGTCCTACGCAGCAGAAAGTATACACGTATGGCGCGACGTGCTTTCTCCACCTCGCCGCAGGGCAATCGACGAGTAAAACTAATGCCCGTTAGTGGTGTACCCGTGGGAGGCAGCAAAATGTTGGAATCCATACATAGAAACTCTACATTCAGCTGCGTCTTGCGCATTTCATTGTACTCATCCTCAAACAGATCAAGAAATATATCTTCGGACTTGTAAAAGTTGCGAAGCACTAGCATAGACTGATTGCGGGCACCAAACAATAAACTCTGCTGAGCTGGCGTAATACAGAGTGCTTCATCCACGGCTGATTTGGTAAAGGTAAGCAACAATTCCAGCGCAATTTCCACGGTAATAAGACGTATTCGAGAAGCTGTAAAGATTGAATAGTTTTCAAGAACTAGCTTGGAAGCAGAGTACTAACGCCAACATACAGGTCTGGCTGGACTGGGTAATAATGCTGAGTAACTGCTCAATAAGCGCCGTTTTGTAGCTGAAGGAGCCGCGCATCGACTTGGACAGTACATGCTCGAACCACTCGTTTTTAATGCCTGTAAAATGTGAAGAAATGACTTAGAGAAAAAAACTTAAAAGCTTATATAAAAATGTAAAATGTTCAAAAAATAAAACTTATTTCCATGAGAAATATTGTTTAATATCCTAAAAAATAAATATGTTGCGAATTATAATGGGTAAACTCTTTCTATTTTCAATATTTCAAACGTGAACGCAATTTTTAAAAGCATTTGCAAATCATAGTAAATTAAAAGAATATCAAGATTATTAATTCTTTGTGGGCACGCTCACGCACAAATGTCATTCAAGCAAATTATAAGACCCTTTTGTGGATTTGTTATGTACAGGGTCCTTTATATTATAAGAGTTTACCGTATATTCTCGCCTCTTAAGGAATTTATAATGGAAACAAGTGAGTATGAGTATGAAGAATGAACAAGTTACATACCATCTGGTACAGGGTGCCATAATGCATTTACATTGTTTTAGTTAACCACACACACAAAAGCAGTAAATATGAGCAAAGAGAGATGAGAGAGGCAAGGTTAGCCAACATCCAAAAGAATTTTGGTGCTCAAATGAAGCATAAATACAAAAGATATTTTAGGTATAACTTACCACGATTGTGCGACATGGCATAGATGAGGCACAGGGATAGCAGCGCCAGATAATCATTTTCTGTGCAGTCTAGTGTCTGCAGGACTGTGTCCAGAAATGGTTTGGTTAGCTCACTAAAAGCCGGCGATGTTGCTGTTGTTTGCTGCAGCAACTGCTTCTCCTCATCGGTAATGTTATATAGCCGGCTGGCTGCATCCTCGCCTATTGTGGGTGTGGGCGCTGCTGCTGGCGTTGACTCAACACCGCTGTCTTCGCTAATGGTATAACTGCTACTGGCATGTCCCACAACTGTATCGAGCGCCTGCTCTAAACTCTCATTGGGCTCACCAAAGCCAGGCACAACAACCAGACGATGCTCCACATATGAGTTAAGAATCTCGGCAGCACCTTCCTTAAAAACGCTATGATCGCCATTTAGTATAACCCAAGCCAAGGCATGCACCAGCGGCGCATGCGACACCACTAGAAACACTAGTGATAGTAAATAGAGTGCCACAATTGAACTAACACGCGGATTGTGCATCTCCTGTATGTCTATGTCCACATTGCGGTTCAGCACAGCCGCCAAATTTTGTGTAACAACAGCTAGCGATGGCGGAGGCGGCGCTGGCGTCAGTGAAAATATGTACAAGGGCACAAAGAGTTTGTGCAGCAAATGCTCGGTAAGCACCGCGTTTAGATCTTTGATGTCCAGCAATAGAATATCACTTAGATAATGCAAATGATCAAGATGTTCGGCCACCAAATTGGATAGTTTCTGATTCGACTGGTGGCTGCGAGAGATGTTCATATATAATATGCGATGCTTTATTTTATAGCTTGAGTAAACTTACTCGATGTCAGTTCGCACACAGGTGTCCAGCTCCAAGATGTGCTTGCCGATAAACCAAACCAAATTGCTAAAATAGGGCGCTGCAGTCCTGTAATGCGAAGAGAGCAAAATTATGGTATAATAAAGCAATAGTTTCGTTATACCAATTGAGATATACTGAAACTTGGCTTGATCATAACACTTACTTGTCCCTGATAAAGCGCAGCATACTTGAATTTTGCACCTTATACACATTCAAGGATATTGTACGCACAGCAATACGCACCATGGACTCGGGATGATTAAAAAATTTAATAGCTTCTGTATACAAAGGAAAGTCGTTCGTGTGCTAACAACAATAAAGACATATATGAATACATTAATAGACTTAACCGCAATAGTTCTTTGTACCTCATTGTAAAAGAAATGTATGGTGTGTGTGTTTAACTTGAGGCTCAGCGTTTTCAGAAAGAGTATATAGTAGCCCATAACATCCTCGTCGGAGAAGTCAAACTTGTGCACCATTATGGAATTCACATGATTATTACTAAGCAAATAATCTGTAACGCAGAAAAAATCATAAGACTTGATGTTATGTATAATAATATATGATTATCCATACACAAAGAAGTTTCGTTCCGTATATTCTCAAAAAGAATATTTAGAGTTTGTAGTAACTGAACACAAACAAAGCTGGAACCTCCACTCTTCTGTCGCATTATGTGTAGAAAGTATGAGAGCATGTTTTTCTCCAAAAAGAAGCTGCAATGTGGCAAATTTTAGTATGTATTTATATGTAAACAATAGTGAAACTCACTCAAAGACTAAAGAATCATGCTGATCGCCCCAAATTAGAATCTCGGCAATGCAGCGCAATGACTCCACAAGCAATCCACGATTACTTTCCGAAACGGTTGTGTTCTTCTCTAGAATGCTGTATAGGTATTTGAGGTGCTCTAGCGACAGTCGATTCTTGGGGCGTCCACCCCAAGGGCCACCAAACCAACTACGACTACGAAACATATTCCCAGGCGAACTGCGAGTATTTTAAGATAGTGCTAGCTTAATAAACTGCACTTTGCACTAAATATAGTTCTGTAATTGCATTCCAAGTGCCTATTTACAGAATCATAACAACTCAAAACAATTTCCAAAACGTCATTGGCACATTGGAGACTGCAGGCATTCAAGCGAAGAACTAAAACTTTTAGATGCACTTAAGGATGTGCTAGCACTCACATTCACTGCTAATTAAGCGTAATTTGAAGTTGGAAATCTTAATATTGCATATAATTGCTAATTTTCTAAACTTTTCTGCCTCTTGGGATGCAGAACAAGGCAGGCAGGTGTCAAAATCAGCTGTTGCTTAATCAGCGTGGTAGCACTGGTTATCTGCTTGAGCTGGTCACACTATCAAACAGCTGTGTTTATTGCTTACACGAGTTCTGCTTTGCGAATAACTTTATTAACAAAATCAATTAGTTTAGTTCACAACTTGACACTAACTCTGATTCTGATTAAAATTTATGGAATATGAACCAGAATTTGGATCCTGCTGCATTTGAAAATTCGAAGTGGACAAACCGAACGGCTTTAATATCATATTGCCCAAGTCTTTTAAACTGGACATCATTTCGTTCTTGAGTTTCTCGTTGCGCTCGTTAATCAAGGGGGGCAATCGTATCTGAGCCTCCCGCGCATCTTGCTGTCCAGGATCAATTTCATAGACTCGCTTGTAATCCGACATGGCTTCATCTAGTTTGTCATCCTGTTCGTATAACTTAGCGCGCCTACAAAAATCTAAATAGATTAGTTTACCAATATACATATGTAGCTGTAGTTGCATACCTTAATATTGCACGCAGATACCCGGGGTAAAGTTCGATAGCCTTTGAACAGTCGTCTATTGCAGATTTTTTGGATTCAAGTTTCATTTTGGCAGCAGCTCTATTTCCGAAAAGCACAGCTCTTTCCTTGCTATTTGTTGAGGGACAAATGTTTAATGCTTCGGTGTATATTTCAATAGCTTTAAGCGCCTCCTCGTTTTTGAAAAGCTCATTGCCTTCTAGCTTAAGTTTGTTTGCCTTCTCTTTGTTTGCCTCTAGTTCCTCGGGACTTAACTTTTGTTCAATAGCTTGCAGCTCCTCAAGAGTTAGTTCGCCATCTGGATCGAGTTTTTCATTGTCATCGGCATCCTTGGCGTTGTCGTCATCTACAGTACCACCAGTGGCGCCAGCATTACCTTCATTATCCTCCAAACTAAGCGTGCTATTCTTTTTTATAATCTCGTCTATTTCCTTTTCATCAGGCACGCGACTTGACGCTGGCTTGGAAACTGTGGCTGGTTCGCCTACGGCGTCTAGGAACTCATCATCGCTGCTGGTTTTTTCTGCCATGCTGCCGTCTCTATTTTAAATAACAATTTTACACCAAATTTCGTGGACGATGAGTTGATTTGTGCGTCAGGTTAGCTCTCAACTCTTTGATTGTGGACACACTGGTGAGCACTATACGGTCACCTTAACGTGGAGGTAAGCGATAACTAATAAGTTTATAAATTTCATCGAACATCGTCAAAGCTATTTCGCATGGCTTCTATTTTAAATTAACTACATTTCATCTACATTAAACCACAAGCTTATGAATAATTTGAATATATTGCTAAATATAATCTAATAAGTGTAATATAAATAAGCAAACTATATAACATTCACAATGGTCAATACTGAGATGACTTCACCTAGTGTGGACACTATAGACATCGGTGAATATACCTTGAAGGAGTATGTGCCCGCAAAGGCTTTTGAAAGCAATTTAAAAATTACCTTCACTGATGCTAACGAACAGGTGAGGTTTTAAAAGATTTATAGAATTTGTAATAAAAGTGAATTTGCAGGATATTGTGAAGCCTCTACCAGGTGGCCAGTTGAACTGTGGGCCAACACTTAAATTTCCATTTGCACTGGAGGGTTACTTACCCACATGCGTAACCATTCAAGAGGCAAATGAGCTGGTGACCGCTGATGAAAACACACATACAAAACGTGTCTTAGAGTTAATCTTGGATATTTCAGCACTTGGAACGCTGGATTATATGCCCGGTGATACAGTAGGCATACTGCCAAAAAATGCAAAAACTGTTGTAGAGCAGCTCCTACAACGCTTAGAACTTAGCGAGCAGGCAGACAGTATATGTCGTGTTGATCTGTCTTTGCACTGTGCCAAAAAGAACGCCAAAGTTCCTGGACACATTCCGGCTACGACTACGCCTCGTGAAATCTTTACTCATTGCCTGTCACTGAATGCCGTGCCACAAAAACAATTCCTTAGCGCGCTTGCCAAATACACTAGCAATATTAACGAGCGTGAATTTTTGGCTAGTTTGTCGTCCAAGCATGGCGCTGCCCACTATCACACACTTATCTTGGAGCAGGGCTTATGTTTGCAGGATTTGCTTGAGCTGTGCCCGAGTTGTAAGCCAACACTTGCGCTGCTTGTAGAGCATTTGCCACGACTGCTGCCGCGACCCTATTCCATAGCCAACAGTCCCTTGGAGTGCAGCAAGCATCAATTGTCCATCATATTCTCTATACGTGCACCCAAACCAGGAGTAACAACCAGCATGTTGGATGCGCTAATTGCACAGCATAAACAAAAGGAGCACCAGAAACCAGTTGAGCTGAATATTTACCCGCGCATGCATAATGCCTTTCGCTATACAGAAGAGCATTTCACTGGAAATCAAATACTCATTGCCGTGGGTACAGGAGTGGCTCCTTTTCTTGGCTTTCTAGCACATAAGGCACAAAATCACGAACTCGCTACTGGTCTGACTTGGCTGTATATGGGTGCCAAGACACCACAGGCTATTCCTAAGCTGGATAAATTGTTTGAGTGGCACGAAACCGGTTTAATCCAATGCCTTAATATTTGCACTTCACGTGACTCAACTGAAGGTGGTCCTAAATATGTGCATGAACTGCTGGAGGAGGATGCGGAAACGCTGGTTAATTTTCTGCTAGACCCTAAAACCGTCTTATACGTTTGTGCTGATGGTGCTAAGATATCTAAGTCGATATCCCAGAGCCTGAGCAGTTGTCTGCAACAGGCTTTGGAGCTAAATGAGACCGAGGCCGCACAGGAGATCCAAGAAATGCGCACAAAAGGAAAATACCGTGAAGACCTTTGGATTTAATGTTAAATTGCACGTTTTATAGTTATGCTGCCGTTAGATTGTTGTACAAATCTATGAAATGAAATATACCATACTATATATAAAAAACCAAATGTAAAAATGTGTTTTGTGGTCCATTGAGCTTAGTGCTCCAGGGCTTTGTCTAGAATAGAAAAAACCTTTGGTGCTTTGGTCGAATAAGTAAATAACGATATATTTAACAACACAAAATAAAATTACAGTGCAAACTAAAATAATACATACAAAGTTGTGCATATCAAATTGTAAGGCTTAAAAGTCGGTGAATTATCTCCTGGTGTTTGTATATATAATATTTGTAAAAACTAAAAGCTCGTAAATGTAATGTAAATGTGTAAAATAAGATTGCAGAAATTAATATAATTATTAACAATAGCGTGAAATATATGTATATGTACGACTTAGTTTTGCGATCGCAAAAGAAATGCATTAAGAAATTAAGCTTATGTGGAATTACATATGTGCAAGCCAAAACTAAACAAATATCTATGTATACCATATATTTATATATATATATTTTTGATAAAACACATTTTGTTGTTGTTATTCGGTTTTTCAGTAAGTATGCTCTTGCACTTATTTATGTAAATATCTTTATATATATATTTTAGATATATCATTGCCATATGTATATATGTATATTATAATGCATAATTTGTATATTAAACTACATGTAATAGAAATAGCGCCGATTTCATTGTTTTGTTACGTTTATAACCTTGCGCATTTAAAATTTTATGGTTTTATCCAACTGTTGGCTGACTGTTAGTATTTGATAGTTCAATTTTACAATTGCAATAAAAAATTGCGTATAAAAAATTTATGCTACTATTTTAAAGACTAAAGTTTCACTTCGTTTAATTGTAATCATTGCATTTGTTGTTTGCTAGATTTAGCTTTTGTAGTTTCTTGTTGTAAATGCGCTTGCGATTATGTTTGTTTGGGTATGTTTGTGGTTTATGCCACAACTGTGGCTCAGAATACTTTTGCTACAATTAATATCCAAAATACTTGACGTTCGTTGCCTTGTCCCCATCGTACACTGCCTCTCGGTCGATTAAGCCAGTAAACACATACATGTATAATTTGTTTAAAAATGTAAGCTCTAAAAATTGTTTGCAAAAAATGCCTTACTTATGTACACATAGGAGCTCTACTAGAGCCTACAAAACGTGATGCCAAACTAACTCTGACATTAACATAATATAATGCTAGTGTTATTGAAATAAGAATCTTTAAAATATTTAACTATGACCGTTCTGCAGCAGCAGTTCTTGGCTAATGAATTTCAAGTTAG
The DNA here is from genome assembly GCF_011750605.1 of Drosophila busckii. NCBI lineage: Eukaryota > Metazoa > Arthropoda > Insecta > Diptera > Drosophilidae > Drosophila > Drosophila busckii. The sequence goes on from NC_046607.1 coordinate 9,272,775, forward strand.
TGCCTGCTCTCTGTGTATGCGTGTACAACAATTAAAAATTCCCTCACTACTACAGTTGTTCTATTTAATTATAACAAAGCTAAGCAACGGCCCACAGAACTTGCCAATTTAATTTGCCATCATATGTGTTTGCTTCATTCTAAGCACTGCCAGCATTTACAATATCAAATTACAATTGTTTTACTTTCAGCGACTAGTTTTGCATTTTGTCAATCCGGCAGTCTTAATAAACTTTAGTAAACAAAAAAGAATAAACAAATTTGACATAATTAAAAACGATTTCAATTAATTGTGTCTTTGCAGTTGCTTACAATTACTAGTTTTCTAAGCTTGCATGCCCAATCTATTGCAATTTTGGGGTATTACAGTTGACTCATTTGTATATACACATACTATGTATCTATATTTGTGCGTTATTTATGGCAAATTAATTTTGTGTAGCATAAACATGGAGAACTATTTAGTCTTATGTTTGTACTAATTTTAAATGGAATTAAAGAGCTTGCTCAATGACATTTTTCAATCTAGTAGGTATACATATATAGTAGTTATTAATTTGAAATTGAATTTTGTGCGTGTTTGTCTTGGGAAGAGATGTTTTAAACTCTAATACAATATTTGGGTAGTGCTATAATTATTGAATTTTGTTGGCTGTTATGTTTTAATTTTTGTTCTCGTTGTTAATCTTAAGTCGCTCTCACTGCTGCTAGCTAGTCCTAATGGCACTTGTTACACTCATATTTCCACTTAGTATTTTAACATTATATTTTTGTTTTTGTTTTTGGCAATTTACAACAAATATTGCATGTTTAATTAGTTGTTTTTAGTTTAGTTGGTGTTGGACTTATAAACTAAGACGAATTTTATATAGAATTGCATAATGCAGCTTTGATAAAATCGCTTAAATCACATTTATGTATGTATGTATATTTATGTATATACTATGTAAACATTTATCCATCTAATGTCGTCTTAACAATACAATTTGTAGTATCTCTCTGAATGCGTCTCTGCGTATGTATGTATCAATGTATCTGTATCTGTTTCTGTGAGTGCTCGTACTAACTAGCACAACTCATGCGTTCAAACATAATTTAACTATTGTATATATTATAATCGTAATTGTAATCGTTAACGTAAACGTATTGTATATACGCCTAGGTATACACAACGGGGCACAATCAGCCAGTCAATTATTCATACTTAAAAACATATTTATACTACATATAGCTAAACTATACGCTTGCATATTGTATTTCGTCTTGGGCAAATTAATAGGTTTAAGCAAAAACAATCTAGCATATCAAAACCCCTTAAAAACAAACAAACATCGCGTGAACCGGCTTCTTCTGCTATTGCTCTTGTTCTTGTTGTTGCTGCTTGATGACGATCGCTGCTGCTGTTGCTGGGCTACAAGCTATGACGTCACTGTGTGCTACCATATTTCATCTGCTGCTGCTGCTGCTGCTGCGACGACTACTGCTGTGTGTAGTTATGATTAGCCAAGTCATATTCGCCATGTGCTACAAAGAGTACAATAAGATATTAGATTAGACTTAAGTGATGAATAATATACTTAATATACTTATGTATATGAATGTTTTTTTTCTAATGAAAAATATTTATATACCATAGATGCTGATGCTGTAGTTAGCTCTACAGCTTCATACAAAATACGAGTGCTTAATTTATGTCTTCTCAAAAGAAATTTATACTGAAATGTTTCGTAGCCACAATAATAATAGGTAATAATCTAATAGGTAATGTTACCTAACATGTGCATTGTACACCCGTACAGAAATGATTATTAAAATAAAATTATAGATACAGATAATAGCAAACAGAATATTCGTAAGCTAATGAGCATTCCAGTTTAATTATACACTGCAAGTCGAATGTAAAATGGTTTGCCCACATATAAGGGTTTTGAGCAACATTTTATTTTATGTTTTGGGGTAGTTCATTCTTGGCCTAAACATGTTTTAGCATAATTGATGTTGCAAAAGCATATTTTTCCCATTAATATGCCGTTTATCAATCGTTTAGATCAGCTTGCATTTGATATGGCACAGATGTTTTAATACATTCTAACTGTACTTATTCGAATTTAAGAGCAGTATTTTTATCTTTTAAAATGATTATTAATCCAATTTAAGTGTACAACGTATTCGGGTAAGCTAAGTGATGCTGCAGTATTAAATTAAGTAAATATTTGCAATGTCGAGACTACACAAACAAACAAAAATTTATATAAAAATAAAAAAAAAACTCTCGTGATCAAAAAAATAACTAAGCAAACAAGTAAGAAAAAAAGTCAAATATCCAAAGCTTTGCATGAACTTAGTTTCAATTAACATTTTGACCTTTATTAATTACGATTAAGCCTTGCATAAGTTCGATCAGCCATGAACCACTTACATACTGTACATAGTGTAGAAACATGTGTAAATTTGTATTGCTGGGTACACATGGTGCTTTAGTTTGAAAATAGCATTCAACTTGGCCATAATCAATTATTTGGCTTGTCTTATCACAGGTTGCCTTGGTTATCGCCGTGCTTTAGATATTGTCGACTGATTAGGCTGGCTCCGGCCAAAGAAAAAGAGCAAACTAATAACTGTTAGCGCTATCGAATGGCAATGACAGCGAAAACGAAACGAAACGCAAAACAATCACAAAAATTGTCATGCGTAAATTTTTTCATGATAAACCTGAGTTAACTATGTATGTGGCAAACTAGTGCCTTATTAAACTGCAAACTACAAACCAAATTTATTTTTATTTAGTTTCGCTTTTGCTTATTTGCTTTTGAGTCTTTAATGCAAGTGATTGTGATGTGATGCGTGTGTTGCATACAAAGCACAGCGAAATATTTCCTTGTTTATTGCATTTGTTGTTGCCAGCCAGCGTCACTGCAACACACTCACACAGTTAATTATCGGCATAATAATTGTTTATATATAAGTGCGCATACATATACAGAGCTATATGTATACTAAGTTATATTTATCGGCATGTGAAGCACCCGCACCAAAGTCACGCTTGGCATTCAATGGAACGAAGCGACATTTCCATGCCACACGTCTCTTCCCATTGTTGTTAGTTATATTTAGAGAGCTATCTCAATAATACGTCCCCTCATACATAACAAATTTGATTTTGTTTTGCTGAATTTTCCATTCAACTAAGACTCCCCACGTACAACTATAAAACTATTTACAATACAAACAGTATACAGTATATGAGAAATATTTAAAGAAACACAAAGAATTCAAGCTACAATCTAAACTGTAATTGTTGCAAATATGGTTTTGATAGCTACGCACACATACACACACATCACACATATATGTATATAGATAGGTAAAAATACAGTTATGTTGGCCATTTCATTCATGCAAATGGGAATAGTAGGCAAGCAACAGCAAAAGTACGTGTAGGTCTTTGAATTTGCACTCGCTCCAGTTTGAAGTGCGAAAGCACCAAAGATCCGTAGCTAAAATATCATTATGACCATAAACAAAAAACCCGCTTAAAGAGTTCACTTGTAGTTGTAGTTACTTGCTCCAGTGTTGTGTCATGTGTAGCGCATGTGGAATATGTGGAATACATCGCGAGTACATACAGACTTGCGAATCACACAATAAAACAATGCAACTGTTTTCATGCCCCTGTGTGTGCGAATGTGTGTGTGTGTGTGTGTGTGTGTCTGTGTCACATAAAAGTACTTCGCAATTTAACGCTCTCAAACTCTTTGTAATACTATAAATTCATAAACCTAACAGCATTACACATATCTGGCAATTTGTATAAGTACACACATGTATATACGTAACGGTGGGTGGGAAGGTCGGTTGGTCAGTTTTGTTATGAAAAACGAGCTCGGAACATGAAACTTCTCCCTCGTTGTCTCTCTCTCCCGCTTACGCTCTGTGTCACAGTGTAATTCAAAAATACTTTGCATGAATCATCAACGCGATTCCGTTTAACAGCAACAACAACAACTAACGTACAAAGGCATGAGACACACATGTGGTTCAATAAACGAGCCAAAGCCAAAACAGCAGCAAATACAAACAAACAACAAAAATAATAAAACTTCAAAACCTTTAAGCGCAAGGTGAAATTATCTTGTTTCGGTTTTTACACACTTTTGGGTATCTTAAAGCTGTGCACATTTATGTAACAGGCAGAAGAAGGCATATCCGACCATGAGGACCATGTCTATTGCCTCAAATGATCAACATTAAGATTTCAGAGGCTATCATTTCTATTCAGATTTGTTTAATTAGAAAAATTGTTTATCAATTGGTCTTCAGTGCAACACTCAAAAGCTTACATATGCCGATATGCAATTCAAAGTGTATGAAAACATTGAATATGCCCAAAGGTATTCCGCGCTAGTTGAATTTGCTTTTGGTCGTTGCGACGTTCAAAAATTTAAAACAAAATGGAATTGGGCTTAGTCATGCTAAACTAATACAGACAATAACTACAAATTTTACCAATACAAATGAAAAAGGTAAACGTGTAGAAGGGTATAGCGATTAAAAAGAAAATAGAACAGCGTTTGTCAATTGCTGCAGATAGAATACATACTATACATAAAAACTATCAATAAAATATGTATTTAAGTATACGCATAAATATATATTTTTTATTTACACATGGCGTCTACTAGGCACACGCATTAACCACTGAAAATTGTACTTTGGCCCCAAGGCAACTGCGGCTGCTGCCACTCCCAGCAGCAACCGGCAAAAAGGCAGCGGGCAGGCTGCAACTTGCAGCCAAGAGTAAACTGGAAATGCATACACAAGTGCATACATCCACACATGCATATGTGTATGTATGCATATGTGTGCATAAGCATGTGCAATTGAAATGCTCATATTGATTTCCTGGAGTTAAATATTTGCTAAATGATGATAATTCATTTGTAGCTACTGTTGATGTCGTTTTGGCAAACACAAAAAGCTCGAAATGTATACGCGTGCTCCCCTCTTTGGCTCACTCTCTCTCTCTCTCTGTCTACTCCGACACTTACAGCAAAACGGAAAGCAAAAGTATTTGCCGCTAATATAAACAAATAAACGTACAGAAATCCGCTAAAGTTGCGCGTACATTGAGAGTGGGAGTGGAAAATTGAAATTGAAGAGCGCGCCAGAGCAACAGAGAGAGAGAGAGAGAGAGAGAGAGAGTGCAGAGAGAAGAGAGCGGGCAGTAACAATGAGTGGGAGCATAAAAATAGCGCAAAGCCGCGACGTTCGTTCGCTGCTTAAGGCAATTAAATTCAATAAGTGGAAGGCGGTGAGTGAAGCAGAATGCAGATAGACAGGCAGACAGACCGACAAGCTGCAGCAACTGCTAGAGCCAGTGCTAGTTCAAGAAGAAGACTTAGCACTCGCAATCTCACTCGTTGCTTTGTCTTTGTCAAAACCGAGATCGTCTGCAAGATTCTTTTAGTTCTTATCAAAAGTAGCTAGCAAATGCTTACACATTCTTTTCATACAGCTGCATGTGTGTGTGTGTGTGCTTGATAAAAAATAACAACATTAGCACTTGGGGGGAACGATACACACATACAAACAAAACATGTATGCATGTGTACATATTGCAGTTGAACATGTATTCATTTGTGTTGGTTGATAAGACAGCTCCATTACCCAAGTTCTTTGAGTGTGTGTGTGGGTGGGAAGGTGTTGATGTTTGCGTTTTGTGCGCAGTGTGTGAATTAAAGTTTTTTTTGTTGTTTGTATTATTATTCATGAGCTTAAACTTATATTTTTTCACTTTTTTTTTTGTCGGACAAAGCAAAATGCTGCTGTCTTTTTCTTGGCTCTGTCCAACAGGAAATGCGAACGAGCGTATTAAATGGCATGTGTAATTGTTGTTTTTGTTGTTGCTACATGCACTCATATGTGTGTGTGTGAGTACGTGTGTGTGTCTGCGCTACTTTTGAGTGCGCTAGACAAAGAGCTTAAGCCGAAACCCAAATGCTCTTGATAACGCTCAAAAAGAGATTGTTATGTTTAGCTTTTGTTATTGTTATTGTCCATTTGAAGTTTCAACTGCAAGTTTAATGTGTCGTATTGGCAAATTGAACGCTATGAGGTAAGCATTTTTTTTTATAAACATATATATTTGTTATATATATCGATCGGTACATTACTGACACACTTGGAATTGATGATTCAAATGCAAATGTAGGCTCTTTAAATAAGCAAAAACATGCGTAAGTGTTTATCATGAACAAAAACAAATAAACAAACAATTTGTAAATATAACGAGTAAGTTCCAAACTTCAAACTGACCTTGATCAAATTTTTAAAACTCTTTCACAACCGATTAGGGCAACAACTCATTAAATTTGTACCATCCACACACGTTGTCCGCTTTAAAAACTAATCACTGATGTTAAGAGAGAGATTGCAACGTCTTTTATTTTATTGCCAGTGAATTGAGGATGAAACCAGTTTGTAAAGACAATCAAATCAACTGTATGATAAATAGGGAGGGGAGTGGAAAGTAGTTTTGCTAGTTTGTATTTAAATTGCAATAGGATGCAAAACTATATTAAATAAATTTATCACTTACCATTTAACGTTGTCATCGGCCAGCAATGCACAACGCGTGCCCAGGAGTTCAGAGACTTGAAATCAAGTTCCACGACTTGCTCTTTGTTGTTGTTATAGTTATGATATTGTTCGTTGTTGTTGTTTTTCGTAGTTGTGTGTCAAAAAAAAAGTAATCAGCATTTTGTTCCATTTATTCCAGATCAACTCTCCAGACATACGTTAGTTATTTATGTACAATTTTTTTTCTTTTTGTTGTTGTAGTTTGTTTGTTTACCTTCACGCAAAGTGTAGCTTGGCCGCTCGATGTTGGTGAGGATTACACATTAACTATACATTGCGACGTAGAACTTTCTTGGCAGCCTTAATGTTGGGGACCAGCGCCTTGACTTCGCTGCAGTCATCTAGGAATGGATGCTTCAGCAGCTCATCGGCAGTGGCACGTTTATCGACCTCCACCTGCAGACAGCGATCGAGGAAGTTCTGTAGATTAGGACTGAGCTTGTCCCAGCTCTTAATATCCGGACGACCATTGGCAGCGATTAAATAGAGCGCACGCAGCGGCGTCTCATACAGATAAGGCGGCTGTCCCTCAATCATTTCAATGGCCATAATGCCTATGGACCAAATGTCCACCTTCTTGCCGTACTTCTTACGCGTGACGACCTCTGGTGCCATCCAATATGGCGTGCCAACCATTGTCTGTCGTTTCTCATCGCCTTCGATGTTGGCGCAGAAGCCAAAGTCCGTCACCTTCACACAGCCATCCATGCCAAGCAGCACATTATCTGATTTAATGTCGCGATGTATAATGCCCTTGGCATGCAGAAAGCTAATGGCGTAGAGCACTTCACGGCAAACACAGGCGATCTGACGTTCCTTCATTACCGTTTCGGTAACTACATCGGTTAGTGGACCGCCATCCATATACTCCATGACCACCCACAGCTGATCCTCGGGTTCGAGTAGATACGCATCGAGGAAATTAACCAAATTCTTATGATTGAAATCCTTGAGCACACGTATTTCGGTGAGTATGAGATCCTTGGAGGACTGATTTTTCATTTCGATTGTTTTGATGGCCACCTGGGATTCCGATTGCATGTCACCTGCGATAAAGACAATGCCCGAAGCACCTTTGCCCACCTCCTGTGTGGTCTTGTAGCGCTCGCGTGGATCTTCAGGATTGCAAATGACGCGCAGCTCATCATAGATTTCGGCATCTGTCTTCTGAGCACGTTTCTCCTTGGAACGACGCAGTATCGTTTCCTCGGGCGCATCGCCATCTTCACCTCCCGCTGGCGCTGGCTTAATTATTATTGTATCCGTATTAATTTTATGCTGACCATGTTCATCGACCAGAGTGGGTCGGTTTTCGGATTGGCGAGGCAACTTGGATGTAACACTGCGTGGCTTTGGCTTGATCTGTGGCTTGGGCGGCATTTGGCTTGGCGATTTCTTGGGCGGCACCGGGGGCGGCTGTGTGTGACTCGCTGGTATGGGCTTGAGCGTTTCACGTCCCAAGCTCGATTCCAGCTCCTTGATGACTTCGTTCAGCGCATCCAATGGCAGCACAGATTGTTGACTGCTATCATTGAGACTGCTACTGTTGCTGTTTGCCGTGGAGCTGCCACAGCCGCTACTGCTTTCAGTAGCCGTGGAACTGCCACTGCCATCATCATCATCGGACTTATCCAAATCCTGCGATTTGTGCTTATTTTTATAATCAACATATTTGTCAATCTCTTTGGACTCCTCGTGTATGACATCCTCGGTAATGAAGGGCTTAAATACTTCCTGCTCTTTCTTCTTTATCGAGTAATTGTAATATTTAACCGCATGATATGCTGCATCTGGATTCTTATCCTGCTCATCACGAGTAATTTGTGTATTCATTAGCCGCACCCATGGCGTGGGCAGACCCTCCAGATCGCCTGTTTCCTGATTTCGTGACACATGGAAATGCCTTTGAAAATTTGTAGGTGCACCAATTTCGGAGATTTGCTCCTTCTTCTTGAACCACTTGGTGAAACTCATTTTGTTGCTGCTGCTTCTGTTGCTGATGAGCACTCTCGCTCTATCTTTGCCTTTCACTCTTCACTCACAGCACAGCTTAATAGTTCTGGCTTTGTTGCTTTGGCTGTGTTACTATCGCAAACGTTGGAATTTTCTTCAAATGCGATTAGCTGCGCTCGACTTGGGAAATTTTAATTCTATTGAAGCGCGGCATCGGCGATTTGTTTTTATTGTTGCTGTTGCTGCTGCTGCTGTTGTTGTTGTTGTTGTTGTTGTTGTTGTTGCCGTAGGTAGCAGTCAGCCTCTACTCCCTCACACAATATTGCTCACTCACACACAGGGCCAGGGCAGTGAGTCATAAACATGCATTTATATATAATTCTGTATGCGTGTCTATGCGCATGTATTTGTGTGTGGTTTTGTGTGTGCTCGCTTATCTCCCTAGTTAAGACTGTGGCTCAACTTTTTGCAGACACTTTTAGAAAAAAAATCTTTTTGCCATTTTGTGCGCAGCGTAGAATTTTCACTTTTTATTGCTCAGCACTCACTTGGTACAACTTTTTAATTAATTCAGCAATAGCAATCACAATTCCTCAATTACAACGCGTACACGAACACGAACACGCACACAAACACAGTCTCTCACTCACACACGCACACATATTTCTGGAACGAGACAACGGCAACACAAAAGGAGTGGCCGCAACAGCGTCTTGTTCTTGCTTATGCCACTGCTGTTGTTGTTTCACTTGGGTGGTAATATTTTAGCCGCATACACGTTCGCTTTTGTTTGTTAGCTTTTTCTTTGTGCCATTGCTTTTATTCACAAACTTGGTTTTATATATTAATTTTACAATTTTACAGTAGCGTAAACTTTTCTTTGTAATTACAACTTCATCCAACTTTTCTCTTACTGCAAGTCGCGCTGCACAAGTTACTGTGTGACCATAGATCGACAGCAAAAAATTACCAACTGCTTTACAGTGTAACCAAGAAACACAAACTTCAAAATGTCAAAGCCATACGATAGTTCGATGTTGTTTATGGTATTTATAGCGATGTATAGTGCTTTCCTAAAGATCATATGTTTAAATCATTTTTAATGTAGAACAACAGAACTTTATTATTTATTAAGTGTATTCGGTATTCATGCTTTAGCTAATATTTTACAAAACTCTCTAGATATTAAATAAAAGCTTAGAATCATAGCTTGAAGAATTTGGAATATAGTGTCGTATCGATGGTTGTATCGATGTCTCTTCCAGCACTACCCAGTAGTGCCAAATCGGCGGTAACGTTTATTTGTAGCTATCGTACGTGGAATACAAATATATAGTCTTGGCCAAGTTGAAATCTACAAGCCAAAAGTCGAATCCTCGTCGTACTCTTTTTCATTCACGCGGATGTTGCACTTGCGCGGCCGGATTAGCATACGTGATGAAATCAGTGAAGTGTTATAGTTATTGCCCCAAATAAGTTGCTGACCATTTAAATTGGATTTGCCTTTAGCTGCCAGTTTATGATCGGTCCACCAGCCAATAGAGCTGTTAAAAGCCTTACCATTGTGATATGTCAGTGCATCCAAAGCAGTGCTATTGTTATTTATATTGCCAATCAAAAGTTCAAAGTAGTAACTTTCGCTGTCTAATCGAAAGAGTTCGTATTCGACCCATGTTCGCAACTTCGTCTGATCCTCTAGCTCAATGCGCAGCACATAATCATTGCGATATAGTATCTTGTGTATAAATTCATTGCCAAACCAAAAGTTTCCATTCAAGCTACCAAACCCAGCACGATACTCATCCCAGCTGCGTTGAAAACTAACCAATGGATGCGACTCGTTACGTTGCTGTATAACCGTCCATGCAGTGCCAGACGTGGCAAACACACAATGACGTTCGTTCAAATCTCGCTGCACCTCATTTAGCTCCGGTTCCAGCAACTTGTAAACACCATCCAGACGCTGTTGTTCATCCAATTCAGAGCAATCCGCTACGACAGGCTGTATGTACACTAGCAACAAAAACAAAAACAAAAACAGGTGAGTGTCAAGTTTCTTATATCTAATAGATAAAACACTTACCATCCTCAAATCGTGTCATGACGCTGGGCTGTGTCTCCTTTGTTTCCTGTACATTTGCAATCAACAGTTTCAGCAACCTCTGCATTTCATCTTGACTCGAGCTGAAATTTTGCAACAATTGTTTAACTTTCTTTTCCACTCTATGCAGCACCTTATTGTTTTTAGTAAACTCAGTTTTGGCAAACTCTTCAGCTTCGTCGCGTTGCAGGCTAAGCTTGCTGACCGCCTGATTAAACATAAAATCCAAATCCATTAGCTTCTGATATTGCACACTCTGTGCGTTTCTTATAAGTATCAGCTGCTCCTCCAGCTGCAGCAGTGCAGTCTCAGCAGGCACTGGCACTGAACTCGCAAGCATAAGTAGAAACAATGTTGATAGCTGTGCAGGATTCAAAGTGTTACGGAACTATTAGTAGTAGTTGCTAGCAATCAATTAATTGTTCGTCTGCTTACCAGCATCTTCTTTGCTGTTCAGTGAATAATTTGAAACTGAAGCACATGGCTGTAGACATCTGTGATCCATGAACAAATCATCTATTATAAACTAATATTTATTGTATCAAAACTGTTGAGCTGATCCCCGCCACAAACATGTGTTAACAATTACCAAACAAATGTGAGTTTTAATTTTTTTGCTTTGCTTTTAATGGTTTTTAAGAATATAGTTTTGTATTTTTTTTCTCTTTTTTTAATGTCCTCAGTGTTTGCAAGTACACATTTCACATATTTTCCTTTTTCCAAAATTAACAGCTTTACATATGAGTTTGCTACAGACAGAAGCCATATAATAATCTTTAAAAGTTAATAAAATTATATAAACATTTCACGTATTTATATTATGTTCAAGTTGAAAATTGAAGTGACTATTGTTTTAAAAAGTGGTTAATGTAAATGATATCGCCTAAATAATTAAATACAAGAATTCAAAAGTTTTGCACTTAGTTAGATACTATTATTAGTGCTCTTTGTTTTACGTTGAAAATCATACATAAAGTAGCTGTAGGGGAGGCAGAGCGCAGTTATATTTAATTATTTTGAAGTTGCGCAAAATACATAGAAATTAGCTTTAACAATTTCACGTTTTTATAATAATTATCATAATTCTTTAAAATATCTATATATATATTTAAAGTTAGCGCACTTTTGGCTTGTAGCCCATGTGTGTGTGTGTGTGTTGCCCATTTTCATGTGTGTATGCGTGTAAGCTATTTGTATTGTTATTAAAATTAGCATTGACTTTATCCATAAATTTCATGTACAGTTATAATATATAAACTAATTCTAAAGCTCTATATTTACAACGTAAGGTACGTTACCCGTTACGTGTGAGTGTGTGTGTGCTGTTTTCTTTAATATTTCTTTTGATTTTTAAAACTAAATAACTTAGTAACGCCCAGCTGCAGTTATAATTATGTTGATAAACGCAATTTAGTTTAAACGATTAACTCTCGCGCTTGAGTAGCAAGCATTACCCCAAGGCATTGTTTTTTTTAAGAAAAGTTTGACGAAATAATCTTAAAGGTTTTGAAATTCATTTTCGCTTTTTTTGTTGCTCGCTCAGACACGTTTACGAATGCGTTCGCTGCGTACAGCAATGCTGCGTTTCCATTCGGGATCATTCGGGTCATCGTCCATGAATGGATCATCACCCAGCTCATCATCGTCGAGCCCGATCTGCTCGCTCAAATCCACGTCGTTATTGTCAGCCAACAGTTGGACATCATCTGGCGTTGCCAAATAATGATATTCATCATCCTCCTCCAGCAATAGCTCTTGTTCAAACTCGGCTGGGTCATAGTCCACGTTGTCGTCGTCTTCGTCATCATCGTTCTGCAGCTGCTTTGCCACTGGCGGCGGCTGCTGCATCTTCCCCTGAACGCTCCCGCCATTTTGCTTCACTACAGCTGATGTTGCCAACTTGCTAAGACTTGTTGTTGCCTTTGCTTTGCTGCTCCGCCGACTGGCTGGGGGCACATTGGAAGAGCTACCATCTCCGCCATTAGAGGATACAGACTTGCTCTTTACCCGCTTGATTGGCGGTGGTGCAGCCGCAACTTTCGGTTCGGCATACATTTCCGTCAATAGACGCTGATAGACTTCATCGGAGAGTGGAAATTGCAGCGTCTCAAAAGGCGATTGCTCGTGATTAGCCTGCTGCCGTATCTATCCAAAATCACAGAGATTATAATTCCTTTCGCAACTCTATATTGTAGCTGTACTTACTTCTCTTCTATGTGGCGTGGCACTGCGACGCTCGTGCTCTTTTAGCTTGCTGGATGTGGTGCGTCGGCGCTCCTGGCGCTTACCAGCTACTGATTCAACTGTGTGCCCCACCGGAGGGTGCAGTGCATCTAGCGGATGTTGCATTTTCGCTGTTTGTACTAGCGGCGATGGTAGGCTCTCATTGTCAGCAGCTGGTCCGACTAACTGTGAGGTGCTCGATGTGGCTGGCGATGCCGGACCTGGTGTGTTGGCTTCGCTCGATTTGGCACCACTCGATTCGGCGCGACTATCTGTGCGTCGATTGGCACGCGAGCGAGTGGTCCAGGGGAATTTTAAGAATGTCTCGAAGCGACGTTTTTCTTCTTCAAGTGCAAGCTGATGTCGCACAATATAGGCCTCATCGGAGATATCCTCCTCTACCTTTTCTTTACTCTCAGCGCACATGGCATTCACCTCTTTCTGGTCCACATTTTTTTTATCCTCGGCCAACGCTGTCTTCACAGATTTCTTTTTCTTATTATCAGCCAATGCTGGCTTCACATCTTTCTGCTCCACTTTTTCTTTACCCTCAGCGGACGCTGGCTTAACATCATTCTGCTTCATCTTTTCTTTACCCTCAGAGAACGCTGGCTTCACATCTTTCTGGTCAACTTTTTCTTTACTTTCAGTGAGCGCTGGCTTAACAGCCTTGTGGTCCACCTTTTCTTTATCCTCAGCGAGCGGTGGCTTCACTGCTTTCTGGTCCACCTTTTTTTTACCCTCAGAAAACGATGGCTTCAAAGATTTCTGGTCGACCTTTTCTAGACCCTCAGCCAACGCTGGCTTAACATGTTTCTGGTCCAACTTTTCTTTACTCTCAGCCAAGCCACCTGGCACCACAACCTTCTGGTCTTTTGATTTGCAGTCTTTCTCAAGCTTGCTGCAGTCCTCTAGCTTTGGTCGCTTAGCAGCAGACTCTGCAGTTTCTTCCGGAATCTTTTGCTGAGAACCCGTTGTAGGCTCTGTGGCAGTATCTTTTGCAGCTTTATGTTTTCTTTTGTTCTTATTTTTGTCATGAGCACGGTGTTTCTTCGGTTCGACGCCATTTGCCAGCTCTACTTTTTCTTTTGGAATCTTATGCTCAGCAACGTTTGTCGGCTCTGTGGCAGTTTCTTTTGCATCTTTATGATGTTTTCTTTTCTTCTTATTTTTGCCGTGGGCATGGTGTTTCTTCGGCTTGACGCTATTTTCGAACACTATAGTATCTTCTGAAATCTTGTGCTCAGCAGCCGTTGTTAGCTTTTTGGCAGTATCTTTTCTTACTTTATGATGTTTTCTTTTCTTTTTAATTTTGTCATGAGCACGGTGTTTCTTCAACTCGACGCCATTGACCAACTCTACTTTTTCTTCTGGAATATTTTGCTCTGCAGCCGATGCCGACTCTGTGGCATTTTCTTTTGCAACTTCATGGTGTTTTCTTTTATTTTTATCGTGGGCTCGCTGTTTCTTCGCCCCAACACCATTTGCTACTCCATTACTGAGAACTTCCGCAAGCTTGCCGTTCAACTTAACATCTGTTTTTAACTCGAGCTTCGCCTTCTTTGCTGATTTTGAAGTTGAGCTTTTGTCTTTATCTTTTGGCTTCAACTCATCTGCTTTTGGAGCACTTTTATCCACTTTATCCACCATATCCAAGCGTTTTGGTTTGTGCTCGTTTGAAGGTTGTTTATTTTCCGCTTCATTGTCCACTTTGCGCCATCTAAAATAAAGACATTAAAAATATTATTTAAAAATATAAAGTTTTACATTTCTAAAGTTTGATTATGGAATTACGCGGTGTTTCTCGAAATAGCTTTTTAAGCAGTCTGTTAAAATTTTGATAAAGCTTGTTATACTGCTATTCTGATGTCCTCTAAAAGCTTTACGAACAATTAAAATCGACCAGATCATTAAATCCACAAATTGGCAAATGCCATTGCACTTACTTGGGTGTAGGTATCTCCTTATAAGGTAAAATCTCTACACGCGTCTGTGCTGCTATGCTATGCGGTATCACGATGTTGTCTATATCATAAATAAGGCGACTGCGTCGCACCGTAGGACTGGAAGGATAGATAATGTTATAATTAATAGATTTTTTAAAGCCTGACATATTAACATACCGCTGCCTGACTTTTGCTGGCCGAGCTTCGGCAGAAGTGCGACGACTATTCTGCGCTGACTGCAAGCGCGGGTCAGTTGTTGATAGGCTGCCATCAGCGCCGCTTGGCTGCTGGGTGCTTTGTGATGTTGATTGGCGTGACTTTTTGGTGCCGCTGTTGCCGCCGCTGGAGATCAGTGAGGGATTATGCTTATAAGGAAGTGACTGCTGGTGCTGAGTATCATTCAAGTTCAGACTCGAGGCGTCGCTTGGCTGATGTGGCGTTTTGTTCACTGCAGCAAAGTGCGTAACAAAATGAGACGAAGGAAACGACAACAAAAGTTGCAAAATGAAACAAATTTTTGTTTGTTTGTTTGTGGATGTGTGGAGAGTGTGTGTGCGTTGTTTAGCCAGTGCCATTTTTGATAGTAAACATAAATAAAAACGTAAAGAAACGAAAAAAGAAGAAAAGAGAGATGCAAAATTGTTGTTGTTTTATGTTAATAAACAATTATCGAATTTGTCATGTTTACAATAATTTACTGTTGGCCACAAGTGGCGTTGTAGTAGGCGTAGAAGAAGAAGAAGTAGTTGCAGTACCAGTACCATTTCCACTGTCCAATCCAACTGCAGCTGTTCCAGCGCCGCTTTGTGGTTTCTGCAGTTGTTGTTGTTGTTGCGGTTGCTTATTGTTGTTTCTATTATTATTATTGCGTTCTTTGCGCCGCACATAACGACGTTTGGTTGTCTCAGCGCCGCGTCGCGTGCTGTTGCCAGCAGCGCCTCCAGCTTGGGCAAGTGCCTCACGCTCCGCTTTCCAGACGCTCTTAACAATCGCTTTGGCCTGACTGCGCATTACGCGATATTGCCAATCCGGCTGTCGACCAATTGCCTCCAAATGCAACGACTGGCATACATCTAAAAATTGAGCACATACCCATTGTTGAATCATAGACATAAATACTTTAAGGAAACGGCAAACTTACCAATTGGAAAGCTAAGCACTGGATGATATCCCGCATCAAGCAATGCAACACGATTCTGAGGCATCATGGTTTCGGGCAGATCACGCGGCGCTGTCGGATCTGGCCGTCCGGTGCAAAGAGTGCAAGGCACTTGCGGCCACTGGCAACCGCATTTAATGCTGCTCGGTCGCGCCACCTTCTTAGATATTGTATGCATATTGGTGGTCTGGAAGAGTTTGCGCTTACGGAACTCGTTTAGCACCAAGGGACGAGCGCGACTGCATAAATAGTCGGCACCGATTTCCTCCGGTTCCATAGGTACTGGCTGCTGCTCCTTATAACCATTCTTAGGCGCAGGCGTTTCCTCCAGCAGCACAACGCCCTTCGCGCGACCCAAGTCATTATATACATCGCTGTGCTGCCGTATTTTCATTTCCAGATCGGCTATCTGGGTACAGAGCCAGGACCAGCGCAGCGCAATCGCAGCACGATCCTGTGAGTAACGCCAAACTGCGCGACGCTCACTGGAACAAAGAGATATAGAGAGTGAGATTTGAGATAATTTCGATAGTCTTTCCTATCATCAAATTTATGAGTAAATAGAAGTAAACCCCCTACAAATTCCAATTATTGATCTACATATTCTCGGAATATATGACTTAGAAATAGTTTTAAGCTGCATTTAATATTCTCTTTATTTAGATGCGAGGAGCAACCCCAATTTTGGTTTCTATTAAAATCAAAATTTTTACTACTTGAATTGAATTGATTCTTTTAATCAAAATCAAAGTACAGACCCTAATAACTATTTCTATCTTTTGAAATATACACATTGACCCGATACGCTGAACATACTTTGGTACTTTTCTATATTGTTAGAACTTAATGATATGGACTAATCTATACATATATGCACTCACATTGGCAATGACTGCTGCTGGGAATTATTGTAGTTGACCATCTCGTCGGCTGATTCGCCGCCTGAGCTAGACTCTGTGGCATCCGAATCAATAGCATTTTGTATCTCGCGCAGTTCGGTGTGCAGCAAACCTGCCACATGCGTTAGCTCGCTGGTAACATAATTATCATAAATGGGCACAATCTCATCGGGACGCGGCGCAGCAGCAGTGCTCGCATCTGTTGCTGTTACTGCGGCCGTAGCTTGTGTCTTGCGAGCACGTTTGCCCGGCTGCGCCGTGCCGCTGCTGTACCAGGCTGAGGAAGACGCCAGTGAGGCTGAGCCGCTGCCAATTGTGTGGCATATTTGTTGCTTGCGGGCCACGGCATCTATGTGCCGCAGCACGTTGCACATTTGTGTGGCAGGCAGTGGCTGCTTGGTTTGCTCCTCCCAAAAGCTTAAGCCCGGTCGTCCAGCCACAATGGACATGACAGTATCCTGCTGGTCGCTGAGCTTAGTGCTACGCACTGGCGCTGCCACTGGTGCTGCTTTGTGTGAACTTCGAGCGGACCATTCCAGTACACCCGCCGTCTCATCGCTGACATGCCGGCACATATAACGTGCTTGGAACTTGCGCATGCGACGCAGCAAAAATTCCAATTTACGGTTAATCACATGACGCTCCTCCTCTAGTTCGGCATGACACTCTTGCAAGGGACGTGGCTTGGGAGTAGGTGAAGGTATCTTGACAAGCTCCTCTATGTGGCTGCTTGGCTCCGGTAGTATTGTTGCTTCTGTCGTTGCGGGCAAAACGGCAGCTGTGGCAGCAACATTTGCTACATCCTCCTCATTGTTGAGAAAATTAAAAATATTAAAATCACAAATTGTATCCGGATTCACATGTGCTCCATCGAAGGTTTTAAGCGCCTTAAGCACCTCCTCAATGTCCTGATCCTCTAGCACTGTGCTGGAATCTCTTAGGAAATTTATGGAAGAGCCTGCTGTACTCTGCGGCGTCAACAGCGCTGCAGACTGCCGCACAGCCGTGTGCTGCGGTGACACAAGCAACTCCTGCGCATGCTGCAATTGCAGTTGCTGTCGGTTGGGCGTAGTGGGCAATGGAACAGTTGCTACTAGTGCTGCCGCATTAATGTCACCATCCAATTGACTTAGACGCTCTGCGTAAATAAAGTAAAATATTCAATTAGGAAATTGATTAATTTGCAAAATTTCAATAAGATTTTACATTTTCTTAGCTCATTCTTTTATGTTTTGGCTTAACAGGAAATGTTAATGTCACTTTTAAAATTCAATTTTTAATGTTTTTTGTGCGCATATTGTGTAGAAAAATGTATATAAACAAAAGCTAAACATACGCCTGGTCTTAAACAAATTCCAACTGAACGTGTCAAAAACAAAAGCCTTTCACTATCAATAAAAATAATCCCAAATATATGAAGATTCATTAACCAGCGCGCAAAACGCATCTCAAGACAAGAATTTCAACCCATACATAGATAACAAAGCCAGATCTAAATGCTTACCCTCAAGACTGTCCGGGATTTCAGCTACTGCAAGCAAAGAATCCTGCTGCACCTGTTCCTCCAAAACAACTGATGCCAATGTGGGTAGTAGCGCCTGCTGCTGGATATCCAATGGTTTTTGTGGTAGCGTTACCTCTGTGTTTGACTTTGTCTCTTCTACTGCATCAACGTTGCTTAATTGAGAAGTTGCCTCTGCCATAGACACAGGCTGAATTGTCTCTGCCTCGGTGACTGTGGCTGTGACCGATGTGACGTTTGGTTGCTCCTTGCTTATGCTCACCTCGGGCAGAGTTTTGCGCAGGCAAATTTCAGCCGTAATGGCCTCCTCAAAATTGCTCGTTAGATTCGCCAGCAGCTGCTCAGCAGTTGTAGAGCTATCCTTGCAGGTGTTATTGTTATTATTATGCTCAGCATGGGCGACATCTGCAACTGTGACCGCCGCTGCTGGCAACTGAGGCGTTACGGAGCTGCTGCTGCTGGAGGCTGCGGTGCTATCGCTGCTTGCATGTGTGGCTGCAGTGCTCAGGCCCATTTGATCATCACTCGGTTTAGGTTCGATGCTGTTGCTGCTGTTGGCTTTACGCCGATTGTTGGGCGAATTGGAATTGGAGAGCTGCTGAGCTGCGTCTTTAGATCGCGTTACACGCGTTGTTGTTGCTTTAATTGTTAATAATGTTTTTGCTGCTGCTGTTGGCTTCTTTGATGTCTCGTTGTCCAATTTGCGAACCGATTGTCGCGTGCCTGTGGCTGGCGAGGCGTTGCTTGTTAGCTTGTCCTTTGGGCTCAATGGCTCAGCGGTGAGGGCTGGTGCCATAATTAAGAGGAACCGCTGTCTCTGCTTATTGCCAGGCCCAAGCCAGCTGCATTACTGGCTTATGGACCGAGAGCCTGCAGAAAAATTTGTCTTTACAGTTATCTATAAAGTTGCTTCACTTTTGGGGTGGCTCGTTGGACGGCTTGCAATCGCTTAAAATTGATTCAACAAAATGAATTGTATTTTACTATTAGTTTTGTTAATTTTTATTTTAAACTGACACCGAGTTGCGGCACGCTTTGTTTTTGTGCTACAAATTACACAGGCACACACACACACAAACACAACAAGAAGACGACACGTTACTTTAGGCCTACTACTTTATACTATATAAAAGGGGGGGGATTGTAACGCTTATCAGCGTATTTTATACGATAACAGCAATTACAACAAGAGAGCATTTAACATAAACCAAAAGCCGCTTTCTGCTTTTATTTTATTTTCTTATTCTTTGGCTGCGTTCTTGCTCTTCATACGCCGCCTATAGGAAGTCCAATCTTTCCGGCATTGCTGTATATACGCGCGTATAAGTATGTATGCATGTATGTAAATGCCTACATGTATGCGTATGTGAGGCAGGCACACAAACACGCGACAGCCTATGCCTGCCGCGTGTGAGAAGAGAGCAGAATACGCGCGCCTATTGCCATTGCTATTGCTCATTCACAGTGATGCGCAATAAAAACTGTATAGAATACATGGACGGAGCACCGTTTTGAACGAAAATGAACAAATAAAACTACTGATGAAATCTTAAGCAGCGCACTCGAAAATCATACATATGTACTGCATATTTATGCAATGATGCAACATTAATTTAAATAAAATATAAACAATTTGAGCGCACTGCGCGTGTGCTGTCGTTTACCATGATTTTTTTATGTAATTTCGTTTATTGAATTTTTCATAGCTGGCAATTTAAGTCCGCGCCTTTACACATGCACATATATATGTGCACGCACACAAACAGAGCCAAAATCAAACACTTATGTACATTAGCACATACATATGCATGTACATACGTCTAGCACTATTTTCAGTTATTTACACAATATTTTTTTTGTTTCTGCTCCTAACCGTATGGCGCGCACATATTGTAACGCCCCACATATTTCAACATAATTAATTATATTGTAAACAAACACACACAAACCGTGATTCTAACGTTTTTTTTGCATTTTGATAAAAAAGTAGTAGAAAACGTTTTCAGCGCGAAAGTAACCAAATTGTGCAGTAAAAACTACACATACACAAACATACTGAGTACACACACATGCAGACACACCGACATGCTCAGACAGAAGCACGCAAGAATTTGTAATTGCTTAAAAATTTACTGCTTTTTTAATACGCACAATTCCAAACACTTGTAACGAACGTTCGCAATAGTTAAATCTGTTGATTTTTATTGCAGCGACAAGGCTGGCTCGCGCTTAGTTAGCTTGTTCTTGTTTCACGAAATTTTTTCCTCATTTATATTTTTTCATTTGCTGCTGCTACGCTTTTGGCAAAACGACGTGTATTCGGAGCTGTACTCGTTTTAGTGCTGCCAGACCAAAGTGCGCTATGCCAGTTATACGTTTGTCTCGCTTACTCTTACGAGGTTACAAGGTTTGTACTGGTGGTTACTTTGAATCGTGACTTTCTAACAGATGGCAACACCAGACTGCTACCTTAAATGCAACTCTGTAATCAATTGTTTTTGTTTTGGCTGGAAACAGAAATATTTACTGTCCATTGATGTATATTAAAATAGTTTAGTTTTGTGTTTTGTGCAGTGCTTTTTATTCTTACACATTTTACTGCAACGGTTTTAAACAAATAAAAATATATGCAGGGTTTTGACTAGGCTACATACTTAAGTATGTATTTATGCATGTTGACTGTGCCAACAGATGAAATGGACAGATTTAAATTGATAAGAATTTAAGTCATTTTAGTGGTGAATAACATTTAGCGTCTTATGGAGAACTTATTGAAAGTGTAATTTTTTATAGACTTTGTCGGTGAAAATTCGACTTTCTCAATCATGGAGCTGGGACTACCTTTAGTTTGTAGCCACTCTTTCCTGCAAAACAGAAGCAGTCAGTATTAACAAACTCTTCTCTTCAATATATGTATATTACATTTGATTCAAAGGCTCAAGCTCTCCTTCCAACTGTCCCTTGACTGTGCCAATCTTTGTATTCATACACCAGCCACGTACTCCAAGAGCATTAGCATGTTCCTCAGTGTACTAAATATGTGAATGAATATAAGCATGTATATAAATAACAACAAACTTTTTGATTATCCCGTAGCTAAGAAGCAGAGCTTACCTTTCGAAAAAATACACCTGCAAAATTAGACAAGATAGGAAATTAGGTAATTTGATTTGAGCATGTTTTTAAATTACACACCTTGCACTATGCCAAACACCTCAAAGTCGCAAGCGAACAACTTCGGTGCAGCCATAATATCTCCAGAAACTTGTGAGAATTGTGTCAGCAATGTGAATATTAATAAAATATGTATTGCATTGAAAGATTTGAACAAATTTGTTTGCTTGAATTTATATGAAAACAACATGACGGCGAACAGAGCTGTCAACTGAATTCAATAATACAATGATTGTCTTATAAAAGTATCGATAGTTTAGGATTCGTGCCGATTTGGCGACAACTTTTAAATGTAAAAATATTTCAATAATTAACTAAGAACAATTATTTTCGGGTACTTGTAATTCTTGAAAAAAAAAAAAGAAATTGTATAAATTCATATTGTTTTAAATTGTTGGTTTGCCCTTGGCCTCTAAAGTTTTGCTGTGTACAAGTTTATTATACACTGACATGAAAAAGGGTATCATGAAGTTGTGCAAATGTATGTTACAGGGAGAAGGAGGCGTGGCAGGCCCCTTAAAGTATATATATTCTTGATCAGGAAGACAAACTGAGTCAATATCGCCATGTCCGTCTATCCGTATTACTGTCTGTATGAGTGCCTGTTTCTCAGCAACTATAAGAGCTAGAGCAATCAAATTTTGTATGTAGGTGCTCCTATATCCCAGCTAAATCGCTGTTATGTGTGTATGTGGTCGTGAGGTCGCGAGTGTGTTTGTTGCGATGCCCTAGTCGAAGTGTATATAAAAGTTGGTTGCGCCCAACTTTAATGCGTCCACTTGTTTTGTATTGTCTTTATTTGCGTATTATTTGCTGATAATAATAAAAAATTACTTCTATTGATTTTGTCTGATTAAAACAATATTTTTTACCAGTCTTAAAACCATTACGATTATTTTCAAAAAATAATTTAGTTCATTAGTAATCCCTAAATTTATTATTTACATTTGTGTTATTTGTAAGCTGTCAATATTGTAACTTATTGCTATTCCCAGCAGAAAGCTTTAAACACATTTTTCATCTACACATTCTACTCTTTCAAATCATTTTCTCTTTAACCTCGTTGCAGTCACAATTTGCATTTGTGGTCGCCCATCGCGGCGGGTATACGACTGGCACACGGGAGTTGATTCAAATTTTTATTGGATTTAAGCGATCATCGTTCAATTTATAGACATCAAATAGCATTTTTTACTGCCTTTGGTCGTTTCAACGTTTTATATGTGCGATTTGGATAAAAAAAAAATCAGAAAATCAAATGTATTTGATTTTGTTTTGGTTTCCCAACATATGTACTTTGTACTTTGAATAAATACACATGTATGTATATGCAAATTTGTAATAGTAAGCAAGTAAACACATGAGCTCTGGGGTCTAGTTCAAACTTTTTAATCACTTGGACAACAAAATTGAACTTTTGCGGCCAGAGGTTAATGAAGCTGCTTTGTTGATTCGCTTCGCCAAGTTCTCCTACCACCCAGTCAGACAATTGTATGCAGATGCAGAAGTCTAGACATGGGTGGAAGCACAATTCCTTTGTGCCTGGGCCCTTCGATGCCAGCTGTATCAATATTGTTACAGTTCATTTTATTTGCCCCTTACAAATAAAGCGTTTTATGCAGTTTCCAAAGCTGAAGCGACAGAGCATATTATCCGGGCTCTGGCCAGTCCAAAACAGACTGACAAGTGTCTGTGTGTGTGTGCGTTTGTCCATTGAATTGGCATTCGCAATACTCTTAACTCCTTGCTGACGGATTTAGCGGGCAAACTTTCAGTAAATATAAAAGTTTCATGTGCATCTAAATTAGACTGAATGTAGCTGTTAAAGCTTTAATCTGATTGTAATTTTAAAACCGGAAAGTCAGAGTTTCCTGCTTAGCTAACTTAAAAGAAAATTCGTTTACTCATGCAAGCTGTAGAAAGCTAAGAAATGTGAAAAATGCTGTTAAGCTAAAATAAAGAAATCAGTTAAATGTGAATGAAATTTGTGCGCGTGAAGCCGTTGTTAAAATGTTGCTGCAAGCGACGCCCTCATAAATAAATAAAATTCTACTTAACAAAAAGAAAATGTTCATGTATGTGTGTGTGTGTGTGCGTTTGTGTGTATGTAATTGTTCGACTGTGTATGGTACAGCATTTTTTTCTTTTTTTCTGCGCTTGTATAAAACTTTTAAACGAATTACTCAAGTCGCTGCGGAAATGCGTTTAGTGCCTTATAACTGAAATTTTATTTACAACTTGCCATGCAACAAGATGAATATTTAAATAGCTTTTATTTATTTATTTAACTAGTGTATAAGCACTTATATTTGTATTTGTAAGCGTAATTATAATTCGTTGTGGCATTGGTTTTCATAAATTTTCTTTTTTTCTTTTTATGATTTTCCAGCAAAACTTTGCAAAAGATTTACGTTTGCAATTTGTGGCAGCAAAGCTGAGAAAGGCCAAAAACGAGGGCAAGCAAACATCAAGTGCAACACGTTGCGCGAAAACTCACGAGAAAAAAAAAACAAAAAAGTACGACAACAACAATGAATTGTGCAATTTATTGTCAAGCTATTAATTTATGAAATAAGCGCGGAATTTTCTTTCACCTAAGCAAAACGCTTAAGCATTACGATGTGTGATAAATAAAAACTACAAAAAAAACACAAAACTTATATGAAATTTAAACTAATTTATAGCATATGCTTACATATAAGATTTAATTCAGCAATTTATGGAATTCAGAGGAAATTTATGTATCAAAGCTTCTCTAACAATTTATGGATTCGTCTTTTGATCTTCTGCAGCTTACCAAAAGATTTCTATTATGCAACAAGTCTAGCATACTATGTATATATATTTATTTATAATTTTTTTTATAATCATTTTCAATATTATTAAGTGGTATTGCCTGCAGCCGATATTAAGTGTTACTTGATATACATCTTGTAGCTTGTGCTTTGTGAGTTTCTCATCATTATTGCATCATATGTAAGTTAAGCAACTGAAACTAATTGCAATACTTTTGCCTTGACTTGCACATGAAGCTTTCAATTTACCTATGAGAACATACACGTAATTAAACCAACAAAAGTATGACTGTGAGTTTACCCGAGTCTGGAGTGGGGAGGCGTTGGTCGTTGCCATGTGAAGATGAGGGTACAAACGCAATTATATACATTCATCGTGTATCTATAACTTTAAAGTACTTTCGTACGTTGGTAACGGCAGAAGCTTTTGCCTTGTCACAGGCACAGTCAGAGTCACAGGCAGAGCATGCTTGGCCTGGTTCAATGCACCGCAAGGACGTGAGTAGGAAATTATTAAGTCACAATGGTCTCAAAACAGCAGCAGCAGCAGCCGCACTAGAGACATTTTGTGCAGATACAAATTTTATTTGACATGAAGGCTTTGGATGGAGCACTGCTGCAGATGCTTCTTCACCTGGTGCTAGACAGCAGAGATGCGACAGGAAATTCATCAATGTCGCCAGCGTCTGTTTCCACATCCGACGCATCCTCCCATGCGGCAGCATTTTTCCAGCCGAGCTTGAAATTGCCTACAAAGCAGCAGAAATAACCAACCAAGAGCGCGTGTAAATGAGTGCTCGGAGTAGAAAAAAAAAGTGGGCTTTGCTGCTTTAGTTATTTACGAACCAAAACGCACACAGAGACGGAAGCAAAGCTACTGAGATGCGACTGCTGCATTTGAAATTAAATTATTATTCTTTGCCACAGACAAGAGGAAATTATAAATTTTGTGGCTAGTGCTGCGTAATTTTTTGTCAGTTTGTCTTTCCCAAAATTCATGTGTATTTTGCGTTTATGACACTCAAAAAATATATTCCTTGTCTTTGTAGCTGTGGAGCGAAGCTACTTTGCAGTTGTCAGTGGCACTTGGTGAGCAGAGTAAAAATTAACAACTTGATCCTTTGTCAAATCAGTCAAGTGCACTCAAATGCGCAAAATCCACACAAAAAGTAGCGGACAAAGCGAGTGGAGCACCCCCCCAAGCAACCCCCCTAACCACCCACATTCGTTATGTGCGCTTATGTCGCTTGTTGTAAATTCATATTTGACATTTACCCTCCACGGGCCTAGCGAAGCAGATGTAAAATAAGCAAGAATTATAATGCATTAAGTAGATTATCTTTATGAAATTCTGTAGCCCAGTTGTTACAATAACTTTTAACTTACTTCAAATACTTACCCAGCACGAATACATGTGATATAACGGTACCGTTAAAATATAAAAAACATTTAATTTGTACACTTATGCATAAATTACTTTATTTATTGATTCTATTATATATTTATTTGCATTACTTAAATTGTATTTGCAGCTGCTCATTTTGCATTTAATTTACTCATGTTTAATTTTAATGCATTAAATTTATTGTTTTATGTCAAATTAACTTAATTGTTACAAATATGCTTTCGCTTTTGCATTTAATTTCCTTTCGTTAACATTAATCGCATTAAATTGCACATTTATATATTTTCTATATATATTGATGTATGTATGCATTTTGAATTATAATTACATGCAAGTAATGCACACACACACACACGCACACACTCACGCAATCATCCATATTGACAAAGCTCACAATATCGACTATAATTTACAGTATAATATATATATAAGAGAGTATTTTTGAATGCGCAGCTAGGAAACACGAATCACAATATGCATACATATATGTAGGTTTGTTTATATTTACTTGCACACCTACGTAGGCGTGTGCCTGAGTGTGTGTGTGTGTGTGTGCATACACTCATATATTCTATAGACTTAAGTTCCACTGTGGTGCTGGAGCAAATGTTTGCAAATTTGCATGCCATGTGTATAATTTGTTTTTCATTTGATTTGCTCGCATTATTGTTTTTTGTTTTTTTTTTGGCTCGCTTGCTTGTCCTACATATGCATATTTGATACGCTTCAATTGCTACCATAGTCCTCAATAAATGTATCGATGATGTAGCGCTTCACCTCATTGATCACGGTCCGTTTATTGCTGCACTGCAGCCGCTCCTGTTGCTCCGGCAGCACCAGCAACTGTTGCAGTTCACCCTGTGGGCATGAAATTATCGCAGTATTTAATATTTATTCAATTGGCAAACGAGGCGTATGCGTTATCAATGCCATGCAGTACATAACGCATACGCAGCGTTGCAGTTACATTTATCGCTTTAAATTGTTTGCACAATTTATAGTAACACATTCACAATTCGCTTGAACTCTGTAGCAGAGTGCTTTCATTATAGTAGTTAGAACAATTTAAAAAAAATTGGATTATGCAAATAAAAGTGAACATAGGAAATAACATTTAATGCATTTGCAAGTGCTTAAACATTGTTGTTCTTTTATTGAATCTGCTGCTAATAAATTGTATTGTTTTTATTTAGTGAAATGTGTTATTGCAAGCCAATTATTTCGAAATTCGTCCCCATACTCACATTAAAGCCTCGTCCAATTTCCACATCCGCATCCATGGGCAGCGTGAACAGTCGCTTCGATACGACAAAGCTGTTGGTCCATGAGCAGTCGACGTAAATCGATATGAAATCGCCATTTTGTACACTGCATCGAATATATAAACAACAATTTAAACAAGCAAACAGTGGCAACATGAGCACTTGGCGCAAATAATTAAAACACACACACACCCACACATATAGATGTGTGTACACACGTTACAGTGTCAGCGAGAAATATGCCAACAGCCTATGACAAATGGCGTTCACTTGAACTAAGTGTCAATTTGGCTGTAGGTTGTAAATATAGCCAGCCTAACGTTCTATGCATAGATAGACCAGACCAGACCAGCCACCCACACACATATAAACACACACACACACACTCAGAGAGAAAACATGGCCTTTCGATATTCACGTGAGTGTTTTCTATTTGTATGTGTGTCAAGTGCGTGAGTCAAGTGCTTGACAGTGTGTGCGTTTTATGCTAATAAATTGAAAATGCAAATAAAATGAAAGTGTCAACGACAACGTTGACGCTGGCCGTAAAGACCGCAAAAGCACACACACACACCCTCAGTCAGGCACACATACACTCCAAGCACGCACACTGATTGCCAATCAAGAACAACAATAGCAACAACAACAAATATTGTCTGTTTTGCTTACACACACATCAGTCTCACCTGATGGCCACTTGATGCCAACGATAATCATATAAATTGAATTTCACTGGCAACATTTCCGTTGTATTGTCGCGCTCCAGATAGAGGCGCAGTCCATCCGGGCACGCCTCCAAGTACAGATTGTGTGTAATATTGCGAATGGAGAAAATTGTTGATGTGTTTATGGTATCATTCTGCAAGGCGTATAAAAAGCATAAGCGATAACATTAAATGTATATTATCGATAACTCGATAGAGTTACCTTTGCGCGTAACGTAATCATCAACGTAAAGTTGAGCTTATTTCGCCAGCTGCGTATGTAGCCCATGTTCGAGGGCGTCGAGGATGAGGCAGCGCCATATAATCCCGACGTTGTCAAATCGCCATTATCGCCCGCCATCATCTCATCATCTGTGGCCAAAGGCTGCTCCTCTGCTGATGGCGGCAGCTTCTTGTAAAATTTCAGCAAATCGCTGATGTCGTCTGAAAAATGCAGAACAGCTTAAACAGTTTCATTTGCAGTTCGAGTGGGGAGTGGAGGCGCCCACGGCTTACCGCTGCACTCGAAGCTGTTGCAGTTGCGCTGCTCAATGTTGTAGCCCTCGCAGAGGAGTGTGGATAGTGCAACGCTTTTCGACGATTTGCGTTTTTTGTGCTGATTATTTGCACGTGCAGCGACTTGGTCATTACGTGCTGCTCCTGCAGTTACAAATGCAGGCACAAAGCTGACACCTGCGTCGGCCGCTTCATTATCGTTGCTTGTTAGTCCACTCGTTGCCTTGGACGTTGCTGTCTGTGTGTTTTTATGCTTTGTCAATGAGGTGGTGGCATCACCATCAGAATCAGCAGCAGCAGCAGCAGCTGGCTGCATCATCAGTGTATCCTTATGCACATACGCAGCGTCGGCATGGCCGAGCACTTCATTATTATCTGCATTGAATGCGGCCTCAGTTGAGTATGCCACTGCGCTGACATCATTATTTGCCTCGTCAGCTGTTGGCAGCTGCTCTTCGTGCGCCGCACCGTCCTCAACCGCCAAATCAACATCATCGTCCTCATCGCCATCGTCATCTTCGTCCAGATGGAGATTTATATTCATGTTTATGTCCACCATTGGATTGTCCAATAGACAGCGCCGGAAGCGCTGCTGCACACCTTTCCCGCAAGTGACGCTGCATAAAGTAAAATCACTCCAATCATCCCAGCCTGCAAGCAAAAATCAATGCTTTAAGTAACTTAACTTACAGATTAAGCTTTAAATTGAATTGATACACGATAAATTATATGAAAGCACTCAATTTGACTTAATCTCTGCACAATAAAAGTTAAATCAATAATGTGATTTTTTAAATTATTTAATATAAATGTTATTGTTAAATTGTTGCACTGTTGAAGTGGAAGTTGCTAAAGGGATTTCTAGAAAAACTTTTGAATAAAATGTAGATAGTCTGTTATTAATTATAGAATTCCAAAAAGTCGATACACAAAACTAAAACTTGTTATTTAATTGGAAATAATAATAGCACTGTTCAACATTAAAACTATTTTTGACGCCTGCAGTCGACAGTTTAAAGTTATGTTTAAATAATTATATTTCTTTGATATTCCATTCACCAATTTTTTTTTAAAATTGTTCTCTTAAATAAAGCATATGCCTGCAAATGTTTTGCTGTGCGTTTTATCACAGTTGTTGGCGTAATAAAAAATAAATAAAACATCATTGCACAGACTTAGATGTATGCTGCTGTCTATGCTGCTAGCACCTCTTGTCTCTCTGTATATCTCTTGACATAAAAGTCAAGTGTTACTTCTCTCGAGTGCTGGCGCCTGTGTGAAAGGACTCCTGGTGTCTGTGCTGTCAGCATAGTCAGATTAAAATCGGACACACACAAACCGCAACAACTTGAGAGAATGCTGTGTCATCGAAATATTTGCCACCTAACAGCTAAAAATATATGTATGCATATATTTGTATTCACACATAAACACATTTGAGAGTTTGCCTTGCACACAGATATGACAGTTTTGATTGGTTGTCAGCCATCAATCTTCATTAGGTAATAATCTTTTGCCTTACATGCAAAAAACAGGAAAGTTTTAATAAACTCGAAACAAAAATTGAATAAACCTTGGAGTAAACAGCTGCTAACTGCTAAGACAATAGATGCATGCGCCTTGAATTATGCATTGGTTATTGCATTTGAAACTTTGCCTATTGACATTGACAGACATATACAACTTAGCATTAATTAGACTGTAGTCTGCTGCTAGTTTATATATGTAGAATTGAATTTGACAGGCATATACAGCTTAGCATTACTTAGTCTGCTGCTAGTGGTTGCATGCCGCAGTTTTTGGCAACTTTGCTGAACAATGCAACTAACAAGCCAAATACGATTAACCAACGGAAGCGGTTTCAAGTTGCAGCAACAAGAACAATAACAATAACCATTATGTAGAGCCGTAAAGTGTGCTAATGAACTTACCCAAATGCTTCCAGATATGTTGCTCAAATTGCGGTGTCCAGCGATGCAGACCGTTGACGCTGATGTGCAGCACATCCTTGTCGAGTGCCACATCACTGCCTGCGCCAGTGCCACTGCCACCAACAGCGTCAGTCCCCAGCGGCAACAGTTGCTGGCTGACGTCGGTGGCAGGCAGCAATTTGCCAAAAGCAATTAGCTCCATGGGCAACGTTTTCAACATATAAGCATCAAAACAGCGCAGCGGTTGCAGCGTGGCGTTCAGTTGGCTGTGACAGATAAGAGCAACAGAAGCAAAGGTTACAAATTTTTCGCTAGGTCGGTACAGCAAATGATGTCCACTGGCAGAAAACGAAAATCTTATTCTATGCACTAATGGTCTACAGATATTTTGGCGTAAAGTCTAATTTTAGTGTTTTCAAAACTTAAAACTATATTTATATTTATATTTTGCACACTACAAATAATTATCTGATTGACTGCCAGCCTTAATATTGTTAAGCTTTGAAGCTGTGTTCTGTGACTTTTAATTTGAATTGTAAATATGGCAAATATAGTTGTATAAAATATACCTTCTTTATCGGTCTTATGGTATTTGGTATAGTTTTGTGTATCTGTTCAAGTGTTGCTAGTGTAATTTTACAGCAGAAATCTAAGAAAATAATCGTGGAATAGAATTTTTCTTCTGCTCGCAAATAATAATATAAATATAATAATGTTTAAGCTTACAAAATGCAAATTACGATTTAAAAAGGCATTTTTTCCATTTTTGCTGCATTTCAAAATAAATGTACATATTGCAGACTAATATTAGTTGTGTCATTTGGAATTGTTGGAAGCTAAGAACAATATATTATTACACAATAATAGAAATTATTTCGTTAGCTAGCACTGTCGTTCACGAGTTGTGAACTACACGAAAAATTTCATTATTTTGTCGTATGATTAGATTAGTTTATTTTTCAACAGTTTCTGTATTTTACACTGCTTTTGGAGGAATTTGCAGAGACATAGTTCGATTACAAAAAATTCTATAATAATTTTATTAGCATATCTGCCTATAAAGATTCTAGCGTTTAAATTGGATATTACTATATTATATGGTATTCTATTCTATATGCATCTTATTAGCACATATGATAAATTTCAGCTGTCTTGCTGTTTAACTAAGCAATAGGCTAAAAATTTTAGCTTTGGGTTTATAATTTAATTTTAATAACAAAATATAAAATTTAAATCGTGCTAGGGATTCTAAAATTTCTACAGATATACATTATTGCAGCTCTGTTTAAGTCGAAAAACCAATTTGACTCTAATGCCATAGAATTTTGTTCTGTGTATTTCTCACATTTTTTGCCAATTGCATGCGCTAATTGTCATAAAGAGTAAAATAGCGTAGCTTGTTAGCTTACTTACCCGTCATACTGATATGCAGACTCGGCGGAATTGCTGCCATCTCCGCCGTTAATGCCGTTGCCTGTGCTGCTATGACGAGACCCACTGCCAGATCCAGCACCGACTGTATCCAATGAGCCAGCGGCAGCGCTGCTATGGGTAATTTTAAGCAGCGAAGCACCTTTGTATATCGTTTCCGGTGTTAATGTTATTAAAATTGAGTTTGGCTGGCCTGCGGAACTGCTGACCTGTTCCGCCTCGGCTGCGGCTTCGGCATCAGTGAAAATATGCGCACCCAAGGCTTTGAGAATTACGGGACTGTTGCGTATTAGCTCGGCGATGCCTTTGTGTGCGCAACCTCGATGAGCGTCTGTGGCCGTTGGTGTGGGCGCTGATGTTGCCAGCAGCGGCAGCAACAGAAACAGCAGCAACAAGCCAGTGGCAGCTACGCTCAGTTGTCTAGCACTTGAAGTGGTCGTCATGGCTCTATCTCTATATATATACATGATTTATCTGGCGCAGGTTGGCATTGCAGTTGCGGTGGCTTCAATTTAGTTTGCACCGAAAAGTCACGTTCTGAGCTTTGATTCTTTTATGGCCAACAGTCGAGAGCTGAACGCACTTAGAGCGCGTTGACATTCATTCCCAGGCTGCATGCATAATCAACGTGAATGAAAAAGCGAGAAAGAGAGAGAGAGATAAGAGTGATAAGAGTTTTATGGCAAAGACGCGCATTTAAATAAATTGAATGATGCGCTGGGTTACGGTTCAATTTGATTTTATGTGAGCAGCGCATGCAGATAGCCCGACTTGAGTTTGCTGCATTTATTGCAATTTCTTTCTCAGCTCATTTCAATTCTTAATGCTTTCGCTATATAAATCAATTGCTGCGGCCAGCTTTACTAATTATTAGCTTGCATACTATTGACACAGCAGTTCTCATGGCACTAGAGCTGTGCCATTTAATATTTTAGTATGCAATTTATTGCAGCCATTAAAATTAAAGCGAACTGGCATGAGAGAGAGAGAGAGAGATGATAATAGTTGCCTTGGGGGCTTTTTTGCGCAGCCTTGGTATCAAAAAGCCACAGAAATAATTAAACGCAATCCTTTGGTGCAGTCCATTTAAGATATTTGCTTTGGCTCAGCGCACAGAGAAACCGCAATAAGGATAAGCAGAGTGTGTGAGTATGTATGTGTGTGCATGTTGACCATCAAAGTCCAATGCATGTTCGCATCCTGCTGCAGGAAATAAATATCTGTATTAAATATTTTTGCTATTTATGTGCTTGCTTTGCTGCTGCTCCTGCTGCTGCTGCTGCTGCTGCTGCTGTTGCTGTGAACAAAAGCCTTTCCCCTTTTTGAATTGTCCTGGCAAATAGAATTTTTACGCAGCTGCAGCTTTTGCAGATGCAACTGCTGCTGCCACTGCTGCTGCTGCTGCTTCGGGCTAGAACAATACGTGTAATAGCAAAGCAAAACATTTTACTGACTGCCCCTTGGCTGTGTGTCCGTATCCGAGTTCGAGTTCGTGTGTGCATCTGTGTGGGGCAAGATACGAGCAGGATGGAGGTTAAGGTGGGTTAACGTTGTTACGCCTGAAACTGAATTCGTTTCAAATGTGCATATCCTGCGCTGCAGGTGCATCCTTTTCACAAGCGCCAGAAGAAGTTATGGCAAAAATTGAGCCCTCAATTGTTTTATGGTATTTGCCCATTGCCATGGCTCCGGTTAAAAAAGAGGTAACGCTTCATGGAGCACCAACATGACATCATGCCACAATTTCCATTTCAGCAGTAGCAGCAGCGGCAGCGGCAGCATTCGTCAGGTCACTTTCAACTTTCAGCACTGCATCCGGAGGGCAGCAATCAGTGTAATTGTTATTGTTTTTATTTTTTTGCTTTTTACATTTTCATTGGCTTTTATGGGTAGTCCATTGTTACTGTTACTGTTGCTCTTGCTGCCGAGCACAAGTTTTGTAAATTGGCAAAGTTGTTGTTGGCTTGGGCAAATCTGTTTGAAACATTGAAATCTCTTCGCAAAAAGTAAAACTAAGCTTGCCGGAAGAAGCTGAGTTGTTAGAGACAAATGCACTTTGTTCATATTTCGTATTTGCACAGTAAAAAGTTGGCTTAAGCTTGCCTTCGCATTTGTTATTCTAATCTGATCCGTCTTTGAGAAAACTAATTGTGCCAAAGAGATTTGAGAACTTAAACGATTTGTTGTATGTATGGAAAAGCTGGTGAATATATTTTTACTTTTACGAGTCTCTAAGCATAAAATAAATATGAAATCAAGTCATGCTAATGGGGCCATGCTGAACTGGTGTTCGTTAAAGTCCAAAAAGATGACATTAGTTTAACAACAGTTCTTGAATTGAAATTAGCTAACTAACGCTTAAGTTGTAACATAATTGCCGATTACCCAATCTAGCATTTAGAATTAATTTACTAAAGCCCTAGATACTTTTCCATGCTTAGAGCGTAATAATGCAGAAAAGTTCGTATGGTGTTGCAAAAAATAAATAGGAGAATTTTTTAAGTATTTCTTGTTACAAAACTGATTTTGATGGTATTTCTTTACTAAAAAGAGTTTCTGGTTCAAAAGTTTTTACTACATCTTTGCGTTTTTCTCGAATTTTTATATCAATAGCATAATAATAATAAATTAAATCAATAAATTAACTCATTATTGTTCATACAAAAATGTCTAGCTTGACTACGCTTTGATTATGAGCTAAGTTTATTTTAGTTCTCTCTTGATAAGTTTTAAGCCCTTTAAAACACAATACGTGTTAAGGAGGTGTTGCAATGACGGCAAATCATTTTATAAAATATCTTTCAATAAACTCTGAACATGAATTCAATTGTCAGCATATTAAAATTGAAATTGTCAGCTATTTGACAAAGAGCTTTTTTTGTTGCTGCACGAGTTGTTACAATTTTGTTAAAATGTATTTACAAAATAGAAAGTTTGAGTATATATAGCATATATTGTGTGGCCTCAATCAATTTGATGTGAAAACTGTCGACAAGCCAACAAAGAAAAAATTGAATTTGTGATTTCAATAAAATGAAACCTTTAAAGTGAAACATAAAAACATCATTTGGAATAGATTAATAAAAGAGAATAACAAAACGCATCGTGATAAAAAAGGCCAGCGAATATTATGCTATAACAAATAAATTGCTGGCCAGTCTGCATGTATGTATGAGTGTGTGTGAGCTTTCGGCCATTTTGTTTGCGCTACTCTCTCGACATGATTGAATATCAAAAGCCAGTTGCCAAACGCAAATCTCTGGCCTGCTTCACAGTCACCCCCTTGGGTCGCCACAAGAGTATAACAATGCGTGCGAGTGCTACGGGGGGCATAGGAATTTTAACAAGTACGACGGCTCTCAAAGGAATCGTAAAACTGATAGCCTGATAGCTGCCCCGCGTGCATGCCTGGGACTGGGCCTGAGCTTGAGCCTGGGCATGGGCCTGGGCCTGGACACGTTTAAAACTTCGGCACGTTTGCGTTAAGTTCCACAAGTGTTCAAGTGTTGGGTGCAGGCATTCGGCCCAGAAAGGCAAATATTTTCTGCATAAGCCAACAACAGACGCACAACAAATTATGCCCTTAAATGCCGAGGCCAGGGGCCAAGGCTTTGTCCTTATGCCACACGCATACGCAATTATCCTTGGGGACAAATGTCGCTCTCTTATTTGCACGAATGATTCCAAATGTTTTGCAAAATTAATTTTATAGCCGCACCTCAGAAGCGACAACGTCCATCGCCGCGTATGCGCAATCTCTGCGAACATTATGTGAAAGATAGTTGTAGCCATAAAAAGTCCCATATGATTTGAGCATATGCTACACAGATTTGCAGCGGATCACGCAGATGGCAATAAATGTTAAGGACATTGCCTAGGCAACTGCCAAACAATCGAGTCCCTTGCAGCTTCTCATAAAAATGATGATTTTCACTCCCGCAATATGTAAATTACTTTGCAGCCAAACACATTGTTAGCTGTGTCTGTGCACTCTCGAGTTCTCGTTTGGCTTACAAACTTTATCAATGAACGCAAAAATTCCTGCATACAATTTTATACGCCTTTGGTTCTCTTTGTTCTTTTTATTTCTTCTTGCTGCTGCTGCTGCTGATGCTGTTCGAGCTGTTGCGCCACGCATTGTGGCTATATTAAATTCCAATTTTATTGATTTATATGCTCAGCGCTTTTATTCACTTAGACAGCATGAACAGCTTTACGCAACTGTCAGCGCATTACAATGATAATATAATCCAGCAAAGCTGCATATTTAAGCGATATCTGTTTTTTACGCAAAGTAATGGCAATTGATATAGTTTGTGGGTTTATTTACTCAACTAATCATATCAAAGAGCACGAAAAATGCAAAACCCTTGGCATTTTGCACTTGACATTGTTGACCAAGTTCTGACAATATTTACTAAAGCAAATGTTTCAAGAATTTATTGTCTCTGTCTCTGTCTCCTGTCAATTTAAGACACTTAACAGATTAAACAAAAACCGCAACCCAGCAGCATTTGTGGCGCTGTGTCGAAATATTTTAGCAGATTTAGGGAACTTACTTTAAGGCCACAATCAATTTAACTAAATTCTCTTAATAACCAAGCCAATGAATTCAATCTACCTTACTCCTCTGCAAAAGCATTATGCAAAGTCATTTGAGACGAAAGTAAATTTATTGGCCAAATAATAATATGAAATACAACAAGCAGAAGCGGCTGCCAGCCAGAAGGTTGTGTGCTCCATTAAACAAATGCGGTCTTTTGGCCTAACCCCCTCCCCCTCCCCACCCGAACCACTTGAATAGAATTTATGCGCACAATTAATTTTAAACTTCTAATCTCAGACAAAATCAACATGGTTAGCAGCAGAGGATTTATGCATTGTTGCCGAAGAGAGAAATACCCAATTACACTGCTTCCTCCATTCAGTTGAAATGGTGAATCTGCAATAACCTACAATATAATAATATAGTATATAGTATATAAATATATATATAATAAACTATATATATATATTTGTGTATAGCTTCTGTTTAAATACTTGTATTTTGTATGTATGGCCTTAACAATTAATTAATTGCCAAGCGGCTTATTTGCTAATTGGCTTTGGCCTTGCCAGCGCACTGATTAGTTGGCTCGCAGCATTAGACTCCATTGCGTGTACTTGTGCACTTTGCGCTCTTACTTGGGCGATGCTAAATCGCGCTACTTAGGGGACCTGCCACTACTCACCTGCGTGCCCCGCCTGTCCCCGCTTGTCACTGCTTAATGAGCACATCAAATGCCAACTTTATAGCAGTCGCTTGTCTGTTCGCTGATTGCCAGCTACTCAGTAGAGTGCTTACTGATTATAGCCACAGCTTTACGGCGCCATGGCAGTTTGGTAATTATAATGCCACTTAATGGCATAACATCCATTTGTTGTTTGCTCTAAATGCCAAAAGGCTTTTAAGTTTTGCAGCGCTTAAGTATCCTGTATATTAAGATATGTTGCGTATTTTTTCAAGCAACCTCCTCTTGTCCACAGATAACATGAAGTTTTCAATTGTAAATGCGTCTACGTTTCATGAATTTAACTTTTAAATAAGCGTGCTTTGTCCATTTGATATTCAACATTCCTCGAATCCTCAAACAATGTTCGAAAAGTTTCTTTTACTTAATTTGAGCGGAGGAATTTTTGTTTAATCTAATCTATAGTCTTTTTAAATTAAATTCACAATTATTTCATTGTATGTATTCCTTCACTCATTCATTCCTTTCATAATTATTTCACAGTAAAACTTGTGAAGATATTTACAAATCCCAATCATAAGTAACAAAGTCAACTAACTAAGTATGCTTTAAGTTGAAACAGACTTTCGTAACAAACGAAATTCCAAAACCATTTTCAACACAGAGTATTAAGGGTCCAACTAAACGTTTTCTTGACCCACGCTGTACTCCTTAAAATGTGGGTGCTCATAAATTATAAGCATTATCGTCAAGCGCATTTAACTTGCAAATTACCATAGATCAGAATGCCACAATAGCGTACGCTACACAGTAATGACACACACATACACATAAAAGATAAAATATCTTGAAATTTTTTTCTAACGTATCTGCATAAAAGCGCGCATTAAGCCCTGAGCATGTAGCTGACAAATAATTGTCCCTCTCTTGTGGCTTACTCTTTGCTATCTGTCTAGCTCTCGTAGTAAATGTTAACCTTTGCATCCCATAAACAATGCAATTTTTGTGATAATATGAAATTGCGAGACATGTGTGCTTTGCTTACAAAGAGACATGTATTATGCAAAACCATAAATCAATCTGTGAGCGCAAACAAAAAGTCAGACAGACATTCCATTATAATAAGTGCAAGTTGCTAAGTATATTTGTATCTTTTAACTCTAAGCTTACCTTTTATGTACTTTAACCGCAAGTAAATATGAATTATCCAACAGATTCACAACCTTAAAGTTATAGTTCGTACGCACAATGCACACAACTTTTGCTTATGCTAGCAAAAAGTTTATAATTCTTTTTGAGAAATTTATATGAGTTAGTTTTTATGTCACGGTCCTCGCTTTCACTTGAATTGAAAATTTACAAATTAGTTGTTCTGCACTTGAAGTGTTTTCAACGAGTATAATTAAAGCTTATTCTATGTTAGTTGGCCTTTGTGTAATTTAATTCATAGAAAATATAATAAACAGAAAGTTTCCAAATTGAATTTAATTTGAAAGCACGAAACTAAATAACTGAAACATTTTGCAATTAGTTTTTAATTGCGTTGTCTTAATTAGATACAAATGAAAATTGTGACAAAAGCACTTAACGAGTTTCAAACTAAAAGTGAACAAAAAACTAGATATCAAACTAAAATTGAACAAAAAACTAGATATCAAATATTGTTTTAATGTGGATATGTATATGCTTCATATGTATATACATAAAGCGCACTGCTTTAATTTCAATAATTGGCAGCTAATTAAATTCTTACACAAAAACCGCAAACAAAAACTAATTACAGTTTGTAAAAATTTTAATTAGCAAACCGAAAACGAATTTATATTACACACGATAGTTTTTGTTGCGATGCTCACACTGCAGCTAATAGTCAACGACTCAATTGGTTGTCATGGACACACAGTTGAAAGTTTTTTATGGATACGACGAGTCCCACAAGTTATGCCAACTAAAGTTTTTGTTCGGGAAAGTCACAACTGCGAGTTTGTCGAATGCATCGAGCGCGCCGCTAGACAACTGATGGCCAAAATGTTTTGGCCAGCCGCTTTTATAGTCGGCTGCTGTTTACAATTGGCAACGTGTGCGACTGCGCGGATAAAATTTGAATTGCACTAGTGACAGTCAAAGGATATACCGGCTTGCTATTGTTGTGTAAGGATTTGCTGCTCTTTTGGCAGCGTTTTGTTTACATGGGCACAGCTGGGAGCCTAAGACACCAAATGTTGTTTAAGATGATGCTCTCCCTCTGTTTGTCTATCTGTCTGTCTGAGGGTCTGCCTGTGTGTGTGTGTGTGTGTGTGTGTGTGTGTGTGTTTGTTTGTGTGTGTGGCCGTGGCTGTGTATACGTGCGTTACATTGAAGTTTTAATTGAATTGCGGGCTGCAAGTTTTTAACTGCAGTTCGCACTGAGCAACTGCAACCACAATAGGTGTGAGATAACCTACAAATAAAGGCAGCAACTTTTGCCAAACAAACTTTACAGCTTGAAAGTTTTTCACTTTTGATGCTTTCATTTGGGTTTTTGTTGCTCCACACACACACACATACACACACACAAAATGCAGTTAACAAATGCTACTCGCTCACATTACGCATACGCAGCATTGTTTGTATCAACTCAGCGCCTCAAAGTAGGCAATATATATTTTTTACTTTGCACACCTGTTGTTGTTGTACCATATTTATTTATCAAGTGTCGCGAGCATTTTGTTGTTGTTGCTGCTGCTACTGCTGCTGCTGTTGTTAACCTCGACCTGTTACTTACTTAGCCTTTTATGCGCTTGCCTTCTTCACCACGACTCTAACCGTTTGCTGTTGAAGTTTTTGCTTTCGCTTTGTTCTCAGTTCTTGCTGCTGTTGCGGCAATGTTGCTGTTTTTTTGATGCTATTGCCTTGGGATCCAGCATACCGCCAGGTGTTTTGATTTATTGCGGTTTGGTTAAGTGCGGCAAACCAACTTCATTTTAATCCCCCATTGTTATACAACAGCCAAAGCTCTACGCGATAGAAATAGATTTTAACGTCTAGATTAGTCGTTATTTAAGCAACGCTTTGAATTTTAAGTGAGTGCTCACTTAAAGCAATTGGCTGCTATTTAAAGTTTAAATAGCAACACAGCCCTCGCCGTTTGTTTTTTCTGCCACAAAATTATCTGTATTATAATTGCTATTCACACTTGATTATTTATGCGCTTTATCTCTTGTGCTAACCCATTTAAGCACTGTGCCAATTTTAACACCCACAGTCAAAGTTCAGCGACAGCGTCCTTCATCAAATGAATTCCTTTTGCTGTTGCTGTTGCTGTTGCTGCTGCGGGTGCGGGTGATGGTGCTGGCGTTGCTGCTGATTCGTTTTGACGCTAATTACAATTACGATCCTATTCCCATCCAATTGCCAAGGGTCTTCCAACTAGCGACAAAGCAATTGAGCTCCATAACATAGCCATGCATATTTTATTCTCTCTGTAGCACAAAAAACATTTTTTTTGGCACATTGCCTCCTGCTCTGCTCTGTTCAATTCTATGTGCGCCGGTTTTAGGCGGATTTGGCTTTTTTCCTTTTATTTTGCTTTCTAGCCACGATTCGTTTGGCGTTTTGCTAGTGTAACTTAATTTGTTAGGCCGACGGCAACAGCAGCAGCAGCAGCCAAAAACCATTTGGTACATGCACAATTTTGACAGCAGCCCCTCCCATTTATTACGCCCAGTTAGCAGTACATATGGTCCAGCCTCGCCCGGCGTTTTCATTAGTGCTACTCAATTAATGGAGCATGATCTTAATGGGT
This sequence comes from Drosophila busckii, assembly GCF_011750605.1. NCBI lineage: Eukaryota > Metazoa > Arthropoda > Insecta > Diptera > Drosophilidae > Drosophila > Drosophila busckii. Next base: position 9,313,449 of record NC_046607.1, read on the forward strand.
TTTCAACAACAGGCATTGCCTATTGAGCCAAACCGAATCAGCCACAGTTCACGCCCACAACCACGCCTCGGACATACACATGCACACCCACACACCCTCACACACATATACACTGGATAGACGGAGGAGCAAGCGAAGCGTGTCGACACATGCCGTTTGCTAAGTACGCCAAATCAGCAGAACTCTAATTGGAGCCAGATACAGCACAAGGAGTATGCGTTGGGCAGTTTGTTATGGGCTTCATTTTAAGAGGCTCAAATCCTAACACTTTGATATGTTTTTAATGCTGCTTAGAGTAATTGCAACAACTCAATGAAGCATAAAGTATCAACCAGTGCTTGGCACTCAGAACAGCTTCTATTAAGTACCGTAGTTGAAAATATTAGAATAATAATTTATTTATTACCACTAACTGTTTTATAACTGAAAATCGTTGACCAAACTATTCAGTACACATTGATTTTGATTGTTTGTGGAGTTGGCGATCGAGGATAGTAGTTTCGCATTTATTGAAAGTTAACGAAGATTTCTGAATATTTAATAATTATAACGAAATTTATTTTTAAATTAAGCGATATTCGTATTTTTGTAGGATATTTAGCACTTGATAAGCCTTAAGAGTCTGTGGTTTATTTTTTGGCTATTTTGCTTTTGAGCAATTATGTTGGAATGACGAGCTGCCTAAATGTTGAACTGGTGGCTAAGGATGTTGATTGGTTTGTGGCTTGTCCAATTTCTTTGATGTTTCATATTGCTCAGCAGTCGATGATTGATAGCTGGTCGTCATGGCAAACGCTTTAATAAACTTGGCAACTAACTAAACGCACGACTTAAATTCTTACACAGCATGACACAGTCTAAAAATAAAGTTGAACTTGGCTTAGCTCGGATTTCGCAACTTCACGAAAATAGCTCAGTGGCTGGTATTTAAGTTAGGACGCAGGCTTATGCTAACTAATCGAATGTGTGCAAATAAAGTCTAAAGAACTGTAGCTAAAGGAAAGAGAGAATTTAAATATTTATTCTGGCAATTCGTGCGCGAAATTTGCAATAAATACATACTGGGCCCTTAGCTGGCTCCCGCGTGTCTGGCCATATTCAATCAGTGAGTAAAAAATAAAAATTGAAAGCAGAAAATTCGAGTAGCAAGTCTGCTAGCAAGTGCCTTGCCTTTGCACCTTGACTGTCCCCTCCCAATCGTTAGCTGCTGGGCGCACTGGCTCCGAATAAACGAGGCTAATATTTCAGCAGCATTCAATGGTGTGAAGCAATTGCTTTCCGGTTATTGTGTGTATTTACAGTACGTATTTGTTGCCAAGCATCTGGCAACCGATAAAATACAATTTCAAACATGCATTTCGCTTAGGGCAAAATCAGACATACACACCTCTCTTACCCCCTCAGTCTCCAACTCTCAAAAAGTATCAATATGCAAGCTAGGCAATGCGTATTTGATTATAAAGCACTGAGAGTTGTTACAAATTTTATGCAAATCGTATATATTCAAATAGTTTGTCACTAAAATGAAATTTGTTCGGGTCAATAATATCACAAATTCCAATTTAAATGAACTTCATTTGCATTCAACTTTATGGTCAGCAAATTCAATTTTTTTTTTTTAAAGTTATAATCCTATCGACATGTTTAAATCAAATCAAAATTAAATTATAATCTGTTTCAGAAGTACCGCCTACTATTGGGGCTATTTTTCATTTTTCGAAAACAAATTGAGCTCCGTCAAGCACAAGCGGCACTTTCAGCAATAAACATTTTATTTTGTGCGTTTGTTTGTGTCTGTGTCACGCTAATGAGATTTATTACAGCAGATTGTTATAATATTTTCCATTTTATACATCATACCTTGACTGTTGGAATAACAGGCGAGACAAGGCAATTTAATTTTTAATTTTCCAACTGAATGCGCTCAAATTAGGCTCATTACGAAACACTCTGCAGATAATCCCAAGGCTGAGCATGTGTACTGAGAATTTTCTACAACGTAATGTTATGTCAGTTTCTAAACTGATAAGCAGGCCTCTTTAAAGCTGACTTGCTAATAAAAGTTTCTAAGCAGCTGTCCAAATGCGAATCTAGTTGAATTTTTATCGCCTTTCAAGCCGTTGAACACGTCTCATAATAGGGCCAAAGCCTGTGCAGCCAAACCTAACCTAAAGTAAGTTCGAAAGTGGGACAGAGAGAAAGATATTTCCATTGTAACTTGCTTTACACTTGACCAACTTTCAATTACCCTACAAAATACTACTATATGTGCTTGAGCATGTTTGTAATTTGCTCTACGCTTACTCAAAGTAGTTTAACTTTTTGTATAGGGTTACAATTTATTTATTTGAAGTGTGTTTGCTAGTCTCGCTGACTTTTGTGTGTGTGTGTTCATAGTGAAGCTCTGTTGGGTGTCCGGCTCCTTAAAGCTGCTGCTCTGCTCCTTGGACCAACTGACTGACCAGTTAGTTGCTGACGTTGCTGTAGTTGTTATTGTAGCTGTTGCTGTTGCTCTGTGCGTAAAAATGGCATAACAAATGATGTTTAATACGGTGCCTGATGAAGCTGAAAAGACTAACTACCCCACCAGCACCCCCCACTCTCTACCAAGCGCATTCCATGTGGTCAAACATGCGTGTGCAAATGGAATGCTCGCCTCGCCTCACCATTGCTGCTGTTTCATTCCATCTCGTTTCGCTTTATTTTGTTGGCCAGGCAACTGCGCTGCAAGCTTCTTCTTCTTCTTTTTTTTTTTTTTTTTGGGTGGGGAGCATTCGCTGCTCATTTGGCTTGATAATTTATTTTCGCATATTAATTTTGCGTCGACTTGTTTGCGAACTCAAGTGCAAATGCCAGAGAGCAAGTGTGAGAGAGGCAAACAAGAATTGTGTGATAAATGAGCAGCGCATTTAAGCTCAAGGATACGCCACATACAGAAATTATTATCCAGTAGCACATTTAGTCTGCGTGTGCTTAAAGCTATGCATATGTATCTGTATCTGTGTGTCTATTCATGGCTACAATTTAATTGCTTTGCCTTTAGCCAACATAAGTCCGCAGCATTGTTGGCTAGTGCACTGGACGAAAGTGTTGAGGCTTAGGCTTAGCTGTATAATTAATGGGCTCTCCAGTGGGCGTTTAAATCTGAGCTGAACTCAGCTGCTGCAATAATTTGATATGCATTGGCTTTATGACTATGAAAGTTAATTTGTTTATTGCCTAAGTTATATCACATTATCAAATTTGCTGGCAGTCAGCTAATCATGAGCTAACAACACGCTTATCAGTTCCATGGGCGACTTCTGACATAGCTTACCATAAGCGCGCTCACAGCTGCCACCGCGCTTTCCAAAACGTTCCGCCACCAAATACTCGCTGTGCTGCTGTTTCAGCAGCTGGTCAACGGAGCTGGAGGGCGTGAGCACAATGCTCAGCAGCTCGCCGAGTAAACCACTTTCGTGACTCAAGGGCAGTGCTGCATGCTCACAGATGATGCGCAGCAGACAGCTGTGTCCAGGCAAGTGCATGTCCTCTAGTATCATTTCAATGCCGCGATAAAAGATCCAACGGTATACGCAACCCAAATTGCGCTTAGCGCTGCTTTTTCTACTTGTTATGGGCTGTGGCTTGAAGTAAACCTCGCTCAGCTGCTCTGCACTGTAGGGCAGAAAGTACTGCATTCTCATGACATAACCGGAGATGACATACTCATAGGGCGAGTCCTCCAGCGGTATACCAAAGCCGGCCAGAAATGTCAGCAACGGTGCTGTCTCTTTGTCCAGCGAGGGCAACAGTAGTGAACGCGTGAGCCGCTTTAGATGGTCTGCGCCATTGCTGACCATGCCCACTGTAAGTGCAATGAAACACAGAAAGGGCAATGCGACTGCTAGGTGCATAACGTGTTGCTTCCGATCAGTCTAAACAAGAACTGAAGCATGAAAGCCACCTGTGCAGTGTTAACATGTTCTAACTAAAGTCTATTAACGGCTGATGAAAGCCATAGAACGACTTATTTGTACAAATAATATTTACTTGATGAATGAATAAGTCAACAAATTCCATAGACGGTGTTAAGAGCTTGACGTGTGAGAACAGTTATTGTCACAGAAGTAAATAGAAAACATAAAGCATGGCTCAAGCAGAGGGAAAGAGAAAACAAGTGGCACAAAAGCTTTTCTAAGCGAGACTTTGTTGCAGTTTAAGTAGCTAAATAAATACTTGAGGCTAAGCCTGCTTTACGCAACATGTGCACATCATTGGCACAGATTTGCCTTGCCACAACTGTAAATATGCTTGCAACATTTGTAGTACTTCAGTTGGCGCAAGCAAAAGTAAAACATTTCAATGTGCAGACATACTTATCAGAAATTGTTGGAAATATATGGAAGAGCATTGGCATTAAGATACTCAGAGCAGAGCTAAGCTGGCCGTACGCTATAGATTGTAGTTGAAAGAAGCAGAAAAAATAAATTTGCGGAACGGAAGTTATGCCGACAACGACTTGAGTAAGTTAAGTGAATTGCAGTTGCATGCAACAGCAGCAGCAGCAGCCCGAAAAAGGAAATGTGAAGAAAGATTAAAGAGCAGAAGATGTAAAAGCGTGTACAACTTTTATTTACTCAGCGTTTTGTTTAAAGCTCTGCTTAGGATTTTCTATAGCTGCTCATGCCTTTGCTATCGAGCTTACAGAGTATATAAGAAAGATGATATAGCGTGCATGAGAACAGCTGGTAATGCAGTTACTCAGTCGGCTTAGACGAGCTAAGCAGCAAGCAGTTTAAATATAAATAGCTATTTATTAAAGCAGCAGCTGCTTTTAAGCTAAAGAAACCAAAGGTAATTTTGAGTTGCACACAATACAAAATAATCTATACCAAAACTTACGCATAGCAACTTTGCCTGCAACAGCACAGCAAAGCAACAACAGCAATTGTGGCAAGAACTTTTGAGTGGCTGCCACACATTGAACTTGGCTTGTAGCAAGTGCAAGTGGAGCAATTTATGCGGCTCGTTGGCAACCACAAAGTTGCCCAGCTTGTGCGCACCGTGGTATGCAATAAGCAATTTGCCACATACACAAAAACAAAAAATGAAACAATTGACAAGAGAGCAGGAGAGTAATTGACAAATGGCTTGGAAACGGCTAAAAACGTTTAATGGAACGTATGCTTAATGCTTAGCAAACGTTAATTTGCACATACTCGTACTTGCTAGTGTTTGTTGTTGCCACAACTTGACCTCATAGTGTCTTAGAATTGCCTCGTTGTGGCGCATGCCAGGCATAAATCCTTTGGCTGCAACAGCAAGTAGCTGAGACGTCTGGCAAATGCATGTGCGCTTTACTTATGCTTATTTAGTTGAAGAGCCAAGCAGCGTGCGGCGCGATAAGTTCACATAATGAGTTAAATTATTATACAAGCGATGGGCTTATGTACATATATATGCATGTGTGTGTGTTTGTGTGTGTGTGTACGCATACATATTTATATGGAAATGTCTGTGGCACATAAACAAAACGCTTGAAATGTGTGCCGGGGACAAGCGCGCGCAAACTGCTAATGCCTAAGCTTATGAGCAAGCAGAAGATGAAGAAACAGCAGCTGCTTAACTTAGTGCAAGTGTCAGCCAAGGCACTTGCTCTGCTTAACACACACACACCCACACACATGTACCTTAACTTTGTCATTTACTTCTCCAACAATAGCATAGAACACACGTTTGCTTCATGCCATTTAAAACTGTTACACAATATCTATCGAATCAAATTAAATCAATGGCAGCATCAAACTGTGCGTGAAAAGCATTTGTGAGCAATTAGCTTTTATATATATATATATATATATATATATATGCTTATACTATTTTTATATCCATTTAAGCTGGCCAGCTTTCTCTTTGGTCAACTAAACGCTTAACATTTGCTTACAAGCTGTTTATTGCCTTAGAATAGCTACTTAGAATGGCCTTTGTTGGAGATTCTGTTGAAATTGGTTCAGAAGTATAAAAGGTCTATTCAGGTGCTTATCGCTTGCATGCTAATTGAACTGAATTCACCTGCCCTGCCTGGCTGTGTACACAATGGGCGGTCTACGCTCTACGGAAAGTGAACTGCAATTGCTGCTCAGTTCTTATTTTGTGCTTCAAGCGTACAGTGCACGTTGTCGTTATGCCGTGTACGACTGCTGTAGGATTCACACTTGCCTTTTGGTTACTCATTGCTTTGAATGGGCGTGCAGCTGGTGGGCAGCATCTGCAACGCTTGAGCCGCTCGCTGCTGTTTCCAGCGACGGCGCCAACGCGTGTGCAGTTCATTGGCGGCATTGGCATACCAGTGGAGGACTTGGCCTTTGAGTCTGTCACCTCGGGCTATGTTCTCAAAACGGAGCACTTTTTACCCACGGAGGCGTACGAGCTGACGCACGTTTATCTCAAGCCACAAATCATCACAGACAGAGAGCACCATCAGCCGTATAATTTGGCCGCCATGTACCGCTGGGTCATCTATCGCGGCATTGAAATGGCGCTGGAGAACATGCAGCTGCCGGGACGCAGTTGCCTGCTGCGTGTCATTTGCGAGCATGCGGTGTTGCCGTTGAGTCATGAGAGCGGCCTTTTGGGCGAGCTGATGCACATTATACTAACGCCATCCAGTTCCACGGATCAGCTGGCCTTGCAGACGGATAAGGAGTATCTGGTGGCTGAGCGTTTTGGCAAACGCGGTGGCAATTGCGAGGCAGCCTATGCGCGCAAGTGCCGCAGCTCTCCCATGGAGCTCATAAGCATATTGCTGCAAGTTTCAGCTTAAGTAAGCGAGCTATGACCTTAATAATGTGATATAAGCTAGGTAAGGCGAGAATGGCTATAGAGTGCTAGTATGTAAACAAAATAAAATAAACAATCTAACCACGAGTGTATATTTCAATGTGCAATCACGTATACGCCCGGTGTGACAATTACATAGTTGATAAACAATTTAATTAGTTATCGCATACGTGCAAGCTGACACACCACGGCAATCAGTAGCAATTGTAATTAATTTCACGCAGACCACATTGCGTATGCGTAATGTGTACTTTAGTTAATCAAACTAATAGCAGTGGCATGCAGCTTAGTCGAGCTAAGTTTAAACAGAAACTAACGCTTATTTAATACAATTCATATAAATTATGTGTCGACTACAGACGCCCTAATACAAATTGATATCAGAGTCTGCGCTCATTAGAGCGACTTAAGCACGTACACTGCCCCCAGGCACTCCCACGCCCACGTCCACGTCCAGGCATCTTGCCTTGTTTAAGTTGTAATGACGCTCAAATACTTTGCTTGCATGTGTTCATGTCCAGAATTCACACAGCCGTAAAATAATTACACGCATTGAATAAAACGCGACAGGAAACAGGCGTTTGTTTGTTACACACACATATACACGGAAGCCTTGGAAGGATTAGGGAAGGACATGCTGCTGGCATTTCAATGCTGTTGATCAAATGAATATAATATTAATTAGCTGCCTGACAACGCATGTAGCAATCCAATCGACTCGACTCGATTTGTTTGTTTGTTACACATTGCGCATACGACATGTTTGCCCCTGAGGTTGTTTGATGCTTTATCACACGATAAATTAAAGCAAAATATTGCTTGCAAAACATCATCACTTAGGGTTCATTTGTTCAATGTAAACATTTGCTGTTTATTTTGTATGAAACCCAAAAAAAAAAGAAGCAAACACACACACAGTCAACAACATTTGCTCAGCTCTTTTGTTGGTCAAAAGTTTTGCCGGACTTTGGCAACATAAAAATAACAATATGAAAATTAAATTCAACCTGCCGGGCAAGAACAGTTAGTTGAGTTCGGTTTGAGTTTCAGTTTGAGTTCGAGTTTGAGTTTGGGCTTGCGGTTTAAGTCCATGAGGTTGGCTTTGGCTTTCTGTTGTGTTCTGCTGACCAGCTTTGGTCGCTTGCCTCTCATTTAGAGTTGGCCGTAGGTTATGCCCAACAAGTGTATAAACATGTGTGCTAAATAATTTTCAAAGCACTTAGGTATATGAAAATGCGATTACATGTTTATTTTGCAATTAGACTAGATGCAAATTTGTGCTAAAATTGCACAAATAAAACACAAAGTTAAAATTTAGTTTATTAAACTTTAGCATGGCCCCGAGGACAACATACCGTATAATTTGCATATGCTCAGTTACCAAATAGCTGACTAAACTCAAAATCCTTTGGCTACCAGCAACAATATTTTAACGCACACACACATACGATACTTCGGCCTGAGGAATGCGTCCTGTTGGGAAGCCTGTCAAAGATTGCCAATTTTGTAGTGTGAAAATTTATGGGCAAACGTTAAGATAAACGCACTGTCATTGATTAACGAGTCTTTGTCGGATTGCTGGCCATCAGAGCAAAAATTGTTGCAGCAGCCTCTGCCTGTCGCCTTTCGAAAACATTTTGACTTGAAATGATTACGGACGAGAAAATTCAACAGATAAAACCCTAAAAACGGAAGCGCACATAAATCAGTAAGTAAATGTGACTTCCTCAACAACGGCAACAACAACAACACCACCACCAACTTTAACTTCTCGCTTTACAGTCGATGAGCATGAAGCTCTCTGACCCATGCTAACTGTTGAGTGGACCTAGTCCTAAACTAAAGTCCAACTGCAGCCGCAGTCCAGGCCTAAGTAATGCAGTACGTCTACGTCGAAGAAGGAGCAGCATGACCTGCGCATAGATTGGCAACATTTGATGGCAAAAGTTACGTTCGCATTTATCTTTCGTGCAAGTGTCACTTGTGAGTTTCTTGAACCACAGCCAAGTACAAGTACTAGCAAGAGCCATAGAGAGATAAAGGCGCTCAATGGCGCACACAGCGCGCCTGCAAGCAAACCAAACCGAACAGCACGTACTATGGCAAGCGGGGGCCGACTGGGTGCAACAAAGTGCCAAAGAGTCGAACGTTATTAAATTTAGCTGGTTCACTTTAAAATCCGACATTGACAAATGAACTGACGCAGTGGCTGCAATGGCAATGGCGGGCTTCAATTTCACTCGCCGCATTCAATAAACAATTGTTAGTCGGCAATGTTGAGGCTAAATTGTTGTTAATTAAGTGCTCAGCAGCTTGAATGCCGTATAAATGCCGCGCCATTAGCGTTGGACTTTTATTGATGATGGCTATTAACTTGTTGCAATTGCAAATGTGTTGTTTAAAGAGCAACAGTGATTGCTCTCAATTTTGTTTATCGATTGAAGAGCTTGCCAACAGTGCCGCCACAATAAAGTAATCGACAAGTGTGCAAAGTATATCAATACAATTCGAATACGCTGCATGGAAGATTAATTTAAAATTTTCAATAGCAAATTGCAAATTGCACTTTGAAACTTTCTACACTTATGCTCTCATGTATGCAAAGCGAGTGCAACAATGTCGTACTTCTTGCTGCTTCACTTTGCCGTTCACCTGACAACTGCGCCATCAATTTCCGTTGCAGCTGCCTCAATGAATACTCGCTCTAGACGTTGAGCTCACTACCTCCCCTCTCCCTTAAATTTGCATGCGTGACAAGGTAATGCTCTAAACCGCATTCCCCCACCCCCATCCCCATCTCCACTCGCACTCGTACTCATACTCAACCGAGTTGGTAATTGTGCTGCATTGATGTAATGACAAAATGTTACAACTCAAGCACAACGTTTGACATTAACGCGGTGCGTTGACAAATTGGCTGTCGCTACCGCACTTGTTATTGTGTGTGGCATGTGTGTGTAAGTGGGCGTGGGCCATGGCGAAACGGGCGCTCAACAGTTGTTGTTTATGTTTATGCCTGGCCCTGCTTAACGGTAATTTGAATTGCCTTTTGTAAGCTTTGATTTATGTGAAGCTAAATAATTTACAAGCCTTAACCACAGTTTGTGTGTGGCTATGCAACTCGATAGAACGCACTTAAGCGTAAATGATATAAAACCAAGTCTTGGCAACTGTCAGAAATTGCATATTCAACACATCGAGCTGTGGCAGCTGCTCTTTAAGTAATGCTTAAACGTTAATTTGATCCAATTGACTAATTGACTCAGCTTTAATTTAAATTAAAATCAAGTTTTCTTCAAGCTGTTTATGTTCGGTCAATGCATATAGAAGGCTCATAAAATATCACACTTTGTTAGCTGTGCTGATTAGCATAATAAAGTGACAGCAGTCGACAAATATTTCTAGTTTTGCGACAGTACGTGCGGATAACACGTCGTATGCGCAATATTAATTATTCAATGCTTCGGTGGAACGAATGCAAAGTAAGTTGCTCTCCCTCTTTTTCGCTCTATTCGCTTGCAGCTGGCAGGCTGTTGGCACGAGTTTCATCTGGAATATTGAGACAAACACGCGGCAGCGCAATAAACGAGCAATTTTCCCAAAATTACAAAAATGTGAGCAAACATTTTATTTGTGCTTTTAACTTTGTTGCCAGTTGCCTTATATCTCATGAGCTTCTGTGTATGTGTGTGTGTTTGTGTGAGCTGACATAAATCTTTGGCAGTACTTGCAGCCAGCTGTCTTTTTATTCTCAGCTCGTGGCGCTGTTCTGCTTTTTACTTACATTTCTGGCTCGTGCTCTACTGTGTTTTTTTTTGTACTTGTCTTTTGCTTTTTGTGTATTGCAGTGACAAGAATTTGAATAATTCGCCAAATGTGCCAAGTTGAAATGTTAAAATTCTCAACGACTTTGGCTTTGGCCTCTGAGTTGCCGCGGAAGTTGGCAAGCGTCTGGCTGCTTCCGGTTTGGCGAAGTCGCAGCGACTGCCAAATGATTGCAAATGAATGGGAATAGCAGCAACAGGGGCAGAGACAGCGAACGCGTCAGAGACAGAGGCAGAGACAGGGCACAGGATGAGAGCCCCAGGATGCGACTTGAAAGTTTGCCGCGTGTGCTCAGTTTATTCCCTCGCTTAGCTTAATGCATCGTTAAATTTATAGCCTCAAACAAAAAATTATTTAACGTAATTTCGCTAATGTGGCAATGCATAGAATAAAAGTTAATATGTCAAGAAATTCAACAGAGCTAAACGCCAATAAATAATTGCATATATTTTATTTTAAATTCTTGGCTTTAAATATGCTGGCAATAACTAGAGTGCAGCTGTTGCTGCTGCGCTGCCGCTGCTGCTGCATTGTTAGGATAAAGAATTTTTCAATAATGCGTATCCAAGCGCAAATATCTCATGCTCGTCGTATTTTATTTTCTGCAGCTGCATTATTGTGGAAATTAATAATCAACAAGAGCTTGTGGGCGTGCCAGGTTGCATGTCAGAAGTTCTAACGCATTGGAATTTGAAAACTGCACACCACAGCCAGTGGAAAGCAAAAATTGTACACAAAACCATAAATGAAGACAAAAGTCGACAACAGAGCAAAGTGCAAATTGTTATAGCTACAATTATCTTAAATAAGCTTTATTAAGGCGCAAGAAAATCAATTTCCCAGCATGCGTATTTGCCCACAAAATGACGCACAAAAAGAATCTAATTATGCATGGTCATATAGGGTTAAGTCGTCCAACTGAAATGTAAAAGTTGATGGCACACAAAAGTGACCCCAAATAAAAAAAAAAGGTGCATACGTGTATAAGCACTTCTGTTACCAAATAACACACATGTGAATGTATGTGTATGTGTTTGTGTGTGTTTAGGTATAAGATGACCGAAATCCAAATCAAGCAAAAGCAAGTTGCAAATACCCTGCAAAGAATAGTCAGAGTTTATATACTTCCCTAACAATATTAGCCAAGTTAGTTAAAGCAAACTTAAAACAAAGAGCACTTTTAAATTCCTTTTTATCGACTCGGCTTTTATCTTGTTTAACTTATGTTAACTTCTGTTAGAGTCACTTCTGTTGAATATCTAAAGTTATTTAAACTTTATTTGGAACCAGGGTATGATACAAGCACATTCGACATAAAAGTTGCCAACATATGTACTCTCAATAAAATTAACTGAATAACGAGCTCAAATAAAAGTTTGTTGAGCTTATCGCCATGCATAAAACGATAAGAGCCCAATATATAATATGCAAATTAATATTACACGTCCCCAGTTTAAGCTAAACATTTAAATAAGCCAATAAGCATTAGTTGAGCATAATTGTGTCACTTTAAAGGCAAGCCAACTACAAGGAGTAAAGCAACTTTGCAAAACGATAGATGCGCACTCAAACAAAAATATATAAAACTGACATTTAAATAAGTATACTTAATCCGCAAGAGTGGAAAAACGGTTTTTTACAGTTGCTAGGCAAAGGCAGCAACACCCGGAGCCACAGCCACACCCACAAGCAGCTGTGACTGTGTGTGTGTGTGTGTGTGTGTGTGTGGGTAAAAAGCAGGATTAAAGTTAGCTCTCCTCTTCATTTCGTTGCTCTGGCGTGTTTAATTGAGTTTGAAATAGATGCCAGTTTTTGGCCGCTCCTGGACCCAGCATGAAATTGGCTTACTTTCAACTGTTGCCTGTGTGTTGCACGTGTGTGTGTGTGTGTGTGTGAGACATTTACGCACCTTTGCTGCCCTAAGTTAATTAAGGCTGACACGCGCTTTGTAATCGTATAGCCTTTTCGTTTTAAACAAAATGTGACTAACTAGTTAAATTGTTAAACAAATAATGCTTAGAGACATGCATATTGAATTATTGCTGCTCTTAGAGCTAACAACGCTACACAATCCTTTCAGCAAATTCATTAATTTCAATTGAAGCTTAACCAAAAAAATACTAATAAAATAGAAAACCTTGTCTTCAGAGCCAGCGTAATAAGCAGTTTTTTATGCAGCGCGCATTGTGCGACCGGCGTTTTTATTGCTTCCGTGCCGACAGTCGGCATTTGTTAGCAGACAATGGATAAAAAGCGAGGGCGGAAATGCGATTGAATTGGAAAACGTTAATTGATTTGTATGCAGGCAAGAATAAAGCCCGTTCAGACACTCGACTTGTAAACATTACAGCCTGAGCTAACTTTAATTTTTCCATAGAACTTTAACCACTGTGCATTGTCATTGTGCAGTGTGGCCTGCTCTCTTGGGCGCATAACTCTCTTAGCGTTCAATGGGCGTGTCGGGAACGCGTATTTGCCGACTTTTCAAATAGCGCAAACTTTTGTCTACATTCGCTTCATTTTATAACCCCACACAAAACTGAATAAAACAAAACAAAACTTTTGCAACTTTTTTGCTCGCATTTTGTGTTGCCTTTTTGCCGCTTCGCTTCTGCTTAGCATTTGAATGGCGTCGTTTCGAGGCCTGTCTCTTGACTTATTTTTATGAGTGTCTGTCAATGGGTAGTAAATGAGTTACAGCTCCCACACAGATACAAACGCAGCCCTCACTGCTCACAAATTGCTTACAAAGTACTTATTTGCCTATTTGGAAACGCATTTGTTTAAATGCCAAGCGCTTTAAGCCCACAATAATATTGTCAAATAAGTAGGCAACTTTGAGCGTGGCCAACTGCAGCTGTATCAACAACTACCTGATAAATACTTAGTAGCGCCAATAGCTGCTGCAGCCCTTTTTGGCCAGGCTGCCAGCAAGCTTAAGCCAGCAACTGAGCCACTCACAAATGCGGACACGTCAATTTGCATAAAATGTTGCAACATTAGCAAAAAATAAAAATAAAAGAAGCAAGTGAAGCTAAAATGCCATCCAATGCCACCGCCCACTTTGGCACAATCAACGCCAGCTCTCCACTTGGCATTTTTATTAAATTTTATTATTATGTTTTGCATAATTTGCAAAGCACATTGCTTGTTTTAGCCGTACCCGCGCACATTTTTTTTCCTTTACGCAAAAGGACCCAAAAATTTAAATCAAAATAACATTTTTGGCTTGAGTTACTTTTTGTAGCGCTCAAAAAAAAAGTGTTCTTAAAGTTCTTAAAGCTTGATACAAATGCAGTCTTTAGCTAAGTAAAATGCTGAGCACTTGGCAAGACGCCTAAATGCCTTAACCTGTGCCAAAAGTCACTTGGCAACTGCATTAAGATATTGCAGTTCACATGGAAAATGCTTGGCATTCATTGTCGCTGGTAACTTTATTTAGTTTTCGAAGGAACAATAGACAGGCAATCGATTAATTTTCAACACTCAGCAAGCAGTCTGGCTATCTGTCAACAGCACCCCTGAGAGAAAACGCTGCGAAACGACAAATGGCGCAAATTGTTGATCAAACGCTTTAATAGAGAGCTATAACTAATTTACTGTTCAATTTGCAACGCATATAACGTATACGTAATATTTATTAAAGGTTGCTGTAGTGATATAATAATACGTAACATATCAATATGTTCCTATGTTAATGTTACAATTACATATATATATATATACAATTACATATATATACATATATATATGTATATTATAAATGTTGCTATAGTGTTAGTATAAAATCGGTTTTTGTATAACTGTAATTTGTTTTTGAGAATGTAAAAGTAACAAATATCAAATAAATTTATCTAAAATGAAGTATTAGAGACCATTTAAAGATGTTTGCCATTTAGGAGGAAAGTTTTATTAGACTTGGCTTGGGAGTACACGCATTTCACTTACCTATGATCTTTATTATATGAATCAAAGTAGAGTCTGAAAATTGCTGTTGTTATATGATAGCTATGAATATGAATAAATCAACTGATATTTACTCTTCTTTATAGCTGTAATAGTAAATTTAGACATCTTACAGAACCATGATTTTATTTTTTATTTGTGCGCAAGCTCTAAGCGCTAGTAAATAGGAGTAGCCAATATGTTGATAAATCGTTAGAAATATAAGAGTATACTAATGTCGCTATGCGTTAGCTTGGCTTTGAACATGTATCATCTATTTTTACGCCTGTGAGGCGCACAAAACTTGGATACAACAATTAATTTTAGTGAATTATGACCGCAGAGTGCAAAATGTCGCTAATGTGATGGTCACTACTGCTGGCCAACACGCACAGCTGTCAACATGCCTCACACACAGACACACACACATATGGACACACTCTTATAAGTTGACCAATACATGTAACTGTATGCATCATGTACGAATTGTGGTTTGAAAGTTGTGTTGGCTAACAGCGTTTTTCGGCAGACTTTTGGTTTTAATGCCGCCTAATGCGACCGCAATTCACAAAAATTTGACAATAAGCGAGGGAGCCCAAAAAACCCAAAGACTCCCCGTAGTGTCATTTGCAATATATGAATATGACAATATTTTTTACAACTCGTGCTTTGGTGTATGCGGCGTATACGTGTTTTGTATGCAATGCAAATGCGCGTTGCAGCTTTAAAGCCACACTAGCCATGAGCCAAATCTAAGGACACACACACACACACAAGCACATGATATACACGAAAGAGTGCCAACTGTCGCCACATTGCGTTGTGACATTGCCCATTATTTATGGGCAAACAATTGAACCAACCCCCAGGGTTCAAACTATTGTTCGATGCACGTGCACTACACAAAAAAATGGCACAAACAAGCGCTGAACAAAACCTTCTAGTAAACACTCTATAATAAGCACACAGCTATGAAAGTTTTACCTATGATATGCAAGCTTGAGAGCTGCAAGATGCTGTTAAACCAAAGATGCTTTCTTTTGGAGAACGCTTCCTTTAACTTTGTTCACGTACCCGTTTGGCAAGAGTATTTTAGCAACATAGGGCAGACGCAGACACAGTAAGACCGACAATGACAAAAACCTAACAAAATGGCGGCAGCGTTGGCAAAGCTGCGAATTGTGAGCAAAACAATGTGGCGAGCAAAGTCGCGAGTCGCTCAGTCGGCTAAAAATTCGCTCGTAAAGTACAATGAACCGCAAAAGTTGCATTCAATGTGACCAGCGCGCATATGTGTGTGTGTGCGTGTGTGTGTGTGCGTGTGTGTGTGTGTGTGTGCGCGTGTGTGTGTGTGTGTGCGCGTGTGTGTGTGTCTCTGTATTTGTGTCATATGTGTGCATGTGAAGTTGAGTGGATTTCAGTGAATTGCACTGGGAAATAGCAAAAGACAGTCGCTTAAGCGGCAAGGCGTTTTGAATTGTTTTGCAGCATTTTTGGCATCATTTATTTTGTGGCACAAACAGAACGTTAAGTGGGTTGAACACTGGCCATACATACACAATTATATATGTAAGTAAGTATGCGTATGTATAAAATATATGATGGTTTAAGTCGTGGGTGTCAGTGCTCCATCAGCTGAATTAAAGATGACAACACACAAGGGCAAACATGACGTATACGTGTTGAACTTTTTTGTAGCAACTGCAGCTGAACAGTTATTCGCTTGATATGCATCTTTTGTTCGCTTGTTAAATAATCGGTGAATAAATACATGCAATGCGAATTAATTAAATGAAGCCATTTATGCACACATATTAATTTTTAATTTATGAGCATTAAGTTGAGCATTAAGCGCAACAGTTTTACATAATTAAGCGTGCTGGCATTATCGCATACTAAATAATATATCAAAAGCCATTCAACACTTTGTGCTTAAGTTATAACTTTTTTCGGTCAAGCTAACCTAATCAACTAAGTAAAGACTCTTGACACACAATGAGCAAACAGCCGGTGAACGATAAACAAATTACGCAATCTACTTAAACTTGAGCTCAAATTGTGGCAGCCTTTGCAAATGTTTCAAATGGTCTCGTTCTTCTTCTTCTTGTTGTTGTTGTTGCTTTCAGGTTCATCGTATACGCAACCTTATGAACCGCATTTGAGTTTATGGCATTCGCAGTTTGAAACTTTTTCATTCAATTCACTTAACTTTTCTTTTTGCATTTTTGTTGCCGCAACAATTTGAAGTGAGCTTGCCATGCAGTTGGCTTCCTTGCTTACCTTGTGGCCTCGATTCCTGTGCTACTTTGGCGCACAAGTTTCGTTCGTTGCGCAAAGTAAAACATGAAAACATTGCAGCTTGCGTAGCAAAGCCCGCTGCCTGCCATTGCCGTTTGAAGCTAATGGTGTTTATTGCATTTACTCTCCTCTGCCAGGCACTTAAATCGGCATCAGCAGGACGCAGGACAGAGCACCAGCATTCAACTGCGACACTGTTGCACCCACACACACACAGGCAGCTTGTTGTTGCACTTGTAGTGCAAAGTCAACGCCATTGGCTGCCACACCTGAAGCCAGCCAAATACGGCAACGAGCCGAGCATGCTGCAAATCCTGCAAACGACCAGCAACTCCCCAATGCAAGTGCAAGTGCAAGTGCAAGCAGCTGCCAGCATCGTTGATGTGCAAGAAAGTGCTAAGTAAATTCACAACTCAAAGTGTACAAAACGGCAAGTTGGTCAGACAAAGCAACGAAAGAGAGTTATGGGCGAGAGGAGGAGAGGAGAAGCTGCTTGCGGCTTCAACAACAAAATGCGCAGTCAGCAGTAAACGCCCCAGCATCAAGCTAGCGACGATTACGGGCGAGATTTGGCTGCAGAGCAGCAAACTTTGATTAAATCACATGACAAACTGGGCGCCAGCCCGAGCGAAATGTTAAGCCGGTGACTCAAGGATACCCAATACCTGTACCTCGGGCAAAGGCAGCAACAGCGACAGCAAAAGCGCCAGCGGCAAACTGAGACCAAACAGACTCAAGTGGTTTGCCACTGAGCCCGCAGTGTCGTGCACCGTGGGTCAAAGCCACAAGTTGATTGCAACAAACACCTAATTCAATTCTGATAAGCTCGTGATAAATATATAGCGCTCAAAAGTATGCTTTTAATCGAGTTAAAACTCTGCTCTGTTCACCTTATGGGATTATTTAGCTCTTAGGACGTTGCGACCCACTGTGCGATCAAAGAGAGACACGGCTAGTGCAAGGTAAATAAATTCATTAAGCGATTAGTTTTGCTCTGCAGGTGCAACACCAGCTGTGTGAATGGGTGTCGCATTCGAAGTTGCTTTGTGCAAAGTTGAACAATGCAGTTACTTGGATTAAGTGAATTTAATGCCAGCCATTATTGCTTTGTTTTTCTTTACCCCTTAGCCGAATCGCTCTAAATTGCCTAGAGGTATGTCATTCTATTTAACGATTTCATTATTTCAATGCATCATGCATTGCTTAAAGCCTATCATATGCTAGATAACTCATTAGCAAACTAATCAGAAGCCAAGGCAAGCTGAAGCAATAGTACCCACATGTATGCATGCAATTTATCTCAATTAAACTTGAATAACAAATTATGAATATTGATTTATGTGAGGAAGCAGCAAAGGCAAGTCGGCAACTGCTGTTTGGTAATTTGATTTGTGACAAAGGGCTGACATGTTTATATTTAGTAAGCTTTTTCATTTTAAATAAATACAACTAGGTAAAATAAGTTAATGCACATAACTTGTCAATAAACCTTCTGACTTAATGGCTTTAGTTTGTCTTTATTATGAAAATAAAGTTGCATTGTAGATTTAACTTAAAGTATTTTTACTAAAAAAACATCACATGAATGAATAAGTAAATAAAAAATTATAAATAACCTGCTACATAAAAATTTTTTTAAAGTTGTAAGTTGTTTTGCTCATTTTTATTCATTTAAACTAATGGCTCTCATTTTTGAGCTTGCACTGATAAGAGATTCCTGACTAGTTGGCCCAAGCGGAAAAATTTAAAACGCAAATAAATAATATCGAATTGTAATTTACATTAAGGAGATAAAAAATATAAATATTTATATTAACATTTCCTTTAAAAAAAAAGAAGCAATTTCACATAAACATGTTTCTATTACAAAGTCTAATGCAATTTTCAGATGTCAAACATAAAATTTAACGTTCCCATTTTTATAAACTTGTGTGACTATATTTATTAATCGATATTATTATACAGAAAGAAAGAGAGAGAGAGAGAGAATTCAGCATTGTTTATAAGGCAATTCATTAGCCAAGTTGCTGTCTTAACGCTTCACAAAGCAGCATAAAAATTGCACTAACTGCAAAAGTGGGCGAAGCTTGAGTGCTGGAACTATAACGCCCGCATGCACTTTGGTCTTTTCCAATTACGTATACGCGTCTATAACGATAGACAAAGAAGGAGTGACAGACAGAGCGAGAGTGAGAGAACATGCATTGTCATCAGACATCAAACTTTTGTGCAATTCTTTTGCACGCGACACAATTTTGTGCCATTTTTTCGAGCTCATCAAGAAAGTTGCTATCAAGTTAATGTTGTCTGCTTGACTGTTAATTTTCTTTTTTTTCTAAAATGATGTTGATTACGTGGAAATGTGACATAGATATTACGAAAATATGCAATGTTCATGATTTAGTATTGCGTATCCTGCGGCAACAGCGCAGGACACAATTTAATGGCGCACAATAAAAGCAAAAGCTGTGCTGACCTAATGAGCTTTGTGGCATAGACACCACAAGAAACTGACACGCCGCTGTGGCATTTTATTTAATTGTGCTAAAACTGGCGGGGCAAGCTGACGAGCAGGACTTGCTAGCTCTAATGAAGCCAGCTTGTTGTTGCTGCTAATGTCGATAAGGTCAGGCGGGGCGAGCTGCGCGGTGCGTGGCTCGTAAAGAGGCGACATAAAAGCGTACGGCACTTGCTACTTGCCACTTGACCAGTGTGGCAATGGACTGCGAAACAGTCAACAAGCAACCAAAGGCCAAGGGGTTGTTGATCTTGTTGTTCTTGTTGTTGTTGTTGTTGTTGTTGTGTAGTCCTATCAGTACCCTTAATGCTCTGTGCAGAGCCTTGAGTGCGCCTAAGCTAAGCAGCGCATATTTCATCAGCTAGGGGTCATGCTGACTTTTGTCTTGTTTGCAGCTTTTTGGCCAAAAGTCTGCTCCGTTCATTAGCCAAATAATTGGCAACTAATTGGCTCGAGCTGGCTGGCTGATTACACTACTTATAGCACAGACTGTAGTTGAATCAAATGTCTATATAAATAGAGCTATAAAGCAGCCATTAAACCAGCTCAATGCTTATTATGGCCACTCATAATAATTTCCACGCTTCTTGCCACATCGCTGTATACCTTTTCAGCAAAAGCAAAAAAAAAGCTCATTATCATGCAACCTGCTGAGCAAAAAGAACAAACAAGAAAAATGTAATCAAACTTTACTGATTGCACTGAAAATTATGAATCAATTTTTCACTCAACGTGCAAAAGTGCAAACTCAGCAGAAAAACTGCATAAGTGATTGGAGAACCGACAGCCACAACATTTAAGAAACAATTTACATATTGGCTAAAGTTTAGTTGTGCTTTAAAAAGAATTTCAAAGATCCATGTAAGCCTTGAGAAAAAAGTTTGCCCCATATATTTATATATTGCTTTCGGCTTGTTTGTTATTCAGTCAGTAGTTTTTATCGGTTTCTAGGGACTAGTTCGTATTTTGTCCAGCATTTAAAAAAATAAATTTCTAATATATCTATATATATTTTTTTTAACACATTTTGTACTTTTTTATACGATGGACTTTGCATCAATTGACACGGTATACGAAAACCTATTTTCCACTCAAAATTTAATAGATCTGCAGCAGCAACAATTAGATAAACAAAATTATATGGAAATGCCAAATACAACGGCAGCAGGGTTAGGAGATTTAGATATGTATAGATTTGAGAATGGCGGCGGCGATGCTCGCGGCTCACTGCTCTTGGATGAAGAGTATTGCTCAACCTACAATAATGATGGAGTCGATGCTACCATGGGTGCCGAACAGAATTTGGCAGCGC
This sequence comes from Drosophila busckii, assembly GCF_011750605.1. Taxonomy (NCBI): domain Eukaryota; kingdom Metazoa; phylum Arthropoda; class Insecta; order Diptera; family Drosophilidae; genus Drosophila; species Drosophila busckii. Next base: position 9,334,169 of record NC_046607.1, read on the forward strand.
CAGCGGCGCCATCATTTTTGCAGATGAATGATAGGAATGCGGATGATCTGTTTACTGCGATCACGGGCCATTCTCAAAGCGATTGTCCATGGAGCAGCTACTTTGGTGTGGCCAAGCCGGTACCCTCACTCAAGTATGGAGAGGAAACATTTGTGCTTCGCCCGGATACGGTATTCGTGTTGGGCATGCGCCTTAATGTGACCAAGAACGACATCACTCTGTTCTTTGGCAAGATGGGCAACATAAAGATCGACGAGATCAGTATGAAGCCAAAGATCTTTGTGTATAAGAACAAATTGACAGGTCGTTCCAAAGGCGAAGCAACAATTACTTATACCTCTCCACAGGCTGCCACGGCAGCCATAAATTATTTAAATGGGTCTAGATTTTTGGGCCACTTGATCAGCGTAGTGCCGGCCTATTTGTCCACACGTCCCGGCAACAGCGTTCGTTATTGCTATGCCCAGGAGTCGGGAGCCGAGCAGCAGCGTCGCCAGCGACAGAAGAAATGGAAGCCTGCAGTTGATAACTGGCTGTGTAAAATATGTCACAACAGCAATTTTGTCTGGCGCTCTGATTGCAATCGCTGCAAGGTCAACAAGAAAGATGCAATGACTCCCAAGGAGTCGCTACGTTCACACTGGCGTCCCTGGAAGAACGATTGGACTTGTAGCTACTGTTTAAATGTCAACTTTTGGTATAGACAGAATTGCAATCGTTGCTGTGCCCCACAATCCGATCCAAGCCCTAGCTCCAATTCAGATAAAGATAAGTGGGAGCTGGTGGTGAGTAATACTTCAATGGTCTAAGTACCAAGACATGTACTACCAGTTGGAACATTTTGGCAATATCGCAGGTGAAATACAAATACGATTGCAGTTATAGAGCCAACTAAACAAAGAAGCAAACAAAACTTTGTCAGCAATGGGACGTACCCATAAGCATTCAAAATTTTGTGTACAGCAAATGTTTATAATAAAAGTGGCGCCTATATATGTAAATCTAAATACAAATTTGCGTTTTCCTTTTTGCTTTATGTGTGTGCGAAAAGCTTTACTCTAATTGGCCCCCCTAAAAGACTTATTGATAAATAGGCAAGCTGCTTGTGTGTTTGTATGTGCGCATACTGGCGACGCGTACTGTGCAGCAAAAGCAATTTGCCTCAAGCAGCTGTTGTGTATGCGCCAACCAACCAAGACAACAAAAGGATTCAAATTTAGCAGCAGTAACAGCAACACAGCCACAGCCACAGCAATGACAACTGTCGACTGCCAATGCCAGAAACATTAACCCGCACTTGCAATTGTTGCTGTTGGGCATTGCTTATTGTAGCAGCAGCAGCAGCAGCAGCAACAGCTTTTGATGTTGCGCCGTCTGCAACACACACACACACACACACAGATTGTGTGATATACACAAACTGTGTTAAAATGTATGCAATAAAATACGTACGTGTCTAAATTTTAATATGGCGGGCATGTCTGCTTAGCATTTGGTTCATGGCGCACTCGGTTTATTTGACTTGCTACTTATTTATTACACAGCATAATGAAATTTCACGTATTTCTCATTTGCTGAAATGTACACAAAACAAAGCAGCAAGAAAAAAGAACAAACCAACAAAGACAGCCAAAACCAAGTTGAGGTTAATATTGAGTTGTGCTTAGAGCGAGAACAAAAGCAAATATTTAAGCTTAAGCAAGGCTAATTTCCGTATACGATATATGATTGTGCTTTTTAAAGTCAAATATATATATTAGCTGTTGGCACCTTTTCGCTCTGTGTGCCATTCATGATTGTGAAGTCAACTCAGTGACGTCTGATGTTGCCCCACGTGCAATTGAAATAAATCAGACAAAAGCTACGAGATATTGTATCGCATTCAAGCAAGCGTATTTTGACTCACTTTATGCCATTCGATTGGCATTGCTAGACGCACTTGGTTGCAGGTACACGAGCATTTCACTTCGCTTCTATACACCCTCAAGTATTTTCAGCTGTAACAATATCTGTAGAGCAATGTGCATGTGTATGTGTGTCGGAGTCCTGGCCAATATGCTATTGACTTGGAATTCGGTTCCATGAGTTTTGGAGTTGAGCTTTAAATTCAATTCTAGCTATGGCTTATGTCATTTACTAAAAACAATCTTTATTGTATTTCTCTTTGTGCATTGCTTTCGTTATGACACAATAACGAAAGCAATTCAAAAATAAATAAATTAATTCTATTGAGATTACACTTTTTCAGCTGAACAACTACTACTCTTACTAACTTTTAATGCGCCGCTCAACGTCTCGTAAAGTCGGCCACTAGTTTTATAAACTCATCTGGCTGTTCCAATTGCGGCGTATAACCTGCATCCATATACTTGACCTGCAGTTGGGGAAAGTAGTTTCTCATTCGTTTTACATTACAGCGCGTAACAAAATGCGCTCTTTGGCCTGCTATAAGTAGAGTTTCACCTTTATACGGCTGCAGTCCTTTGATTGTCTGCTCGTAGTCGCTCATAGTGTCACGCCAGCCATCGAGTATGGCTTGTGCGTTTACTGCCCAAGCGAATCTGCCGGAATGCAGCTTAAGCAGATTACGTATAACCAACATTAAGTCCATCTCCTCCTTTACCAGCTTATTCAAGTGCGCTAGTACAAATCTGCGACCCTCGGAAAGATTATACCCATGGGGTATAGAACGTTCCAGCTTTAGCATTAGCTGAAACAACTCCTCGCTGAGATAAAAACCTTTGGGCAGCGGAGCTGGCGTTATGTTTATAAATATCGCTCGCTCCACCAGCTGAGGTTGCGTGAGCGCCAGCGTCATTAAGGCTCTGCCGCCCATGCCCATGCCTATCGCTGTTATGCGGCTGAGTCGCTGATCCTTCATAAGCGCAACCACGTCCCCAGCCATATGCGCCGGCGTATGATGCGGACTATGTTGGCTGAGGCCATGATTGCGTGCATCCACTATAATGACGCGTCGTGGTCCCGTCTTGGACAAATGACGAGCTACACGACGCCAGGAAATATGCGAAAAATTCAAGTCATGCATGAACAATATGGGCGGCGACTTAAGCTGACTGTGCGGCAGTTCATAGATTTCATAGTACATGGATACGACATCCAATGCTTGGGGTATACTGTAATTAACTTTTAGAAATCCTTGCAGCGGCAAAAAAAACGATGGTAATTTTTTTAGTAGATGTCCATGTCTCATTGTTGCCGAAAATTTAGAATGTGAAGTTAAAAGCAAAACTAGACAGAATAATTCGGTAAGCTCACCAAATTAGAGTACGACTCTGTACAAAAGGCGTACCATAACATCACACCCTGAACCTCATCCTTAAAAGCAGCGGGTAGCTATTGGTAAAATTGTTGGTGATTTCAGCAATGCACGCCATTTCGTTCAAACACTTGAATTCCAGGCTATTCTCGTTATTATATCAATAAAAATTGGTACAAAAAAAAAAAATACAAAATTACCTATGACATCCCAATGTTAGTTTCAGCAATGTTTTGAGTTGTGGAAACTCATCGGGTGTGCAAAGCGAGTAACCGAACCGTACTGGAGGCTTATACGTCCTGATAGATATAGATAGACAGCGACTTAGGTTATCAACCTAACCAAGAATATGTGGCCAAGTAAACTATTAGACCCTTTTGTACATGTTTATACAGAGTCTAATAAGCTGCATAAATAAATGCAAGTTGTCGCTGGGTTTAAGTTCAAGCATATGGCAGATGACAGATATCAGCCCTAATGCACACAAATCCCAAATGACGTCATAAATAAAATGCATTTGTGTGGAAAATTAAGAAGTAGCAAACGATGCAGCAGCTCAAATTTTCATATTTTCACATTTTCCTACATATACAGTATATGTTTGTCTGTATGTGCTCACAAAGCGAATAAATCTTGGCACAGCGTTAAGACGCAGACACAAACAAATCGTTCTCAGCACATTTCCTTTTTTTGTTTTTGCTTAAGCTTTCTGACGGGATTATCGAAAAGTTTCTTAAAGTTTCTCAAGGTGCCGTCATAAAATATACTTGCTCTAAAATCAAAGCAATCTTGATATGCGTTTAATTGACTTGGCGTTGTTTGCAGCATTAGCCAGCTACATTTATAAAGAAAAGTTGCTTTCAGGTATCAGGTATCAAAGCCAGGCACTGTGGGCTGAGTCGAGTCTCGGTCTTGTGTACGACAGCAGCTCATATCCAATTTCAAGTTATTGATACAATGAAGTACTCTGCAGCTATATACACTTTAACAAATAACAATTTTGCACAGTCGAAACACAATAGAAAATACAAAGAGCAAGTAAATAAACATCCATTGAAATAAAGCAATAAGCCACAAACTATGTTTAAAGAATTTGAAATGAAATGGCATATGTAAACAGTGAGTGCGTTCTTTATTAAATGTATTCAACTTTAAGCACATCTCAATGCTGTAAAGCTTTTATATCTAAATATATATATAGATACAAGTATCTGGCACTAAGATGCCTCAGCAACTGTCTAACTACAGTTAGCAGTTCTAGTCTTATATTCTCTTATACTAGTCACTGCTATCACTGCTATCCGCGCAGGCGTTTTGAACTACATACGCCTTTTAGACAGTTTGTGAGAGAACCAAAGAGAAAAAAGGATAAGGGATGCTTTTGTATAAACAATAACATAAGCATGCAACAGTTTGATTAAGGGTATTCCTACAATCTAAATTTAAAAGTTAGATTTTTTCAGCAAATAATTTTAAAATTTACATATTATTTTTTTCGCAAAATACATAAAAATATTTGCAAAGCTTTATATATATTTTTTTTTATTTAACAAAATATACTTACCAAATGCTGTTGAGCTCTTGAAGAAAGCTTAGCTTCTGCAAGAACCTTGAAATGCTTAGACGTTTAGCGAAGACAACAACCACATGGTTTATGTACATGCAAAGAGCTTAAAGATTACGAGGGAATTTCTGTTCTTACATATAGAAACAAAAAATTTGTTAGATATTAATAAATAATTAATTAATATATGGATGAATATAAATATAATAAAAATCATACCTACAAACGTACCTAATTTTATAGTAATTTTTTAAACGTATAAGTATGTTAACACGTTGTGTACATTTTTTTACTCTCGTTTATCAGTAAGAAACTATAAAGTAAAAGTGAAAAATTGAAAAAATTTATAAGCAAAACAAAGCAATTTTACTTTTAAGAATTAAAGTAAAGCACTAAAGCAGCAAACTTAAGTTCAACAAATTGCCACAGCTTAGCGCCACCCTTAGCCGACAAGAACCAATGAAAACCACGCAAACTGTTGCCAATCCAAAATGGCCGTCAGACTTGCAACAGATGCTGTGTGCAAAAAGGGGTGGCGAAATCCAATAAGTCCAACTAGGCGAGTTCAGCTTGTAGCAGCAGCTGCTGTTGGATTTTATTCCAATTCGGGCTTCCAAACAGAACAGACCAAAGGTCTGCGATCAAATCAGAATAGAACAGTATATAGCTTGGCAAGCAATGCAGCATCCCAGCGAGCAGCCTACCTACATGCCAGAGGTGCCATTTCAGCCACTTTGGGGACAGGAGGCGCCACCACCGCCGCCAATTGTGCCCTATCAGGAGCTCATTGCAGGCTTTCCCTGTACAGATTTGTGTGAGTGTTACGAAATAATGTTCACTAGAGTTTTAGAATTAATGAGTTTTTATGCTAACAGCGCTTTGGCAGCGCTCACAAGTTGCGCCGCTTGTTAGCCAGCGACCCACCAGCAACGGACGCACCAATGGCAGCTCCAGCTCATCAAAGAAAACACGTCGCCGTATAGCCTCCATGGCTCAAAGACGTGCGGCTAACATACGCGAACGCCGTCGCATGTTCAATCTGAATGAGGCTTTTGATAAGCTGCGTCGCAAGGTGCCCACTTTTGCGTACGAGAAGCGTCTGTCGCGGATTGAGACATTACGTCTGGCCATTACATATATAGGATTCATGGCGGAGCTGCTCAGCGGCACGCCCACCAACTCGCACAAATCTCGAACAGATATTTATGGTGGCCTAAATGGACATCATCATGCAGTGCCCAATGGACCCCCAATGCATCCACATCATTTGCATCCAGCTGCCTATCAGCGGGACTTTGCGTCACCCTACAATCATAGCCTAACATAAAGTGGGGCGAAGATTTACTGAAGACAGTGTTAACAATAACCGAAGACAATAGAGGCTATACCTTCCCAGAATTGCAAATTGTAGTTGTTAGAGCTTTGCATTAATGAAGCGCTTTACTTTATCAATAAAAATCAAACTATAAAAATGATTATCAGGCATTCATAAATTTCTCTGATAAGCGCACTCGACAATATTCTCATAAAATGCATGTATAGGCGCTAGATTGGACATTAAAGACTTGTCATCAAAGAAACAAAGAACTTAAAGTTTTACTTTAACTTTGTTCAGGAAAGGTATTTAAACTTCGTATTGATGAAGAGTGTGCCTGGCTGATTATCGGACTTTTTTAACCAAACAAGTGCAAATAAACTTTTGTCACAACACAAAGGCAATGACAGTTGTATCCCAGAAGTAAAGCTAAAAGCATGTATAAACCCGCACTGTGCACACAAATCTCCAGCTACGGCCAGCCAGCACCCAAGTGGCTGAGTCAGCAAGAGCTGGAGCGCTTGATCATGCAGGAGGCGAAGGAGTATCGTGCAATTAACAGCATTTACACCAAGACGGAGCAGTTGACGCAGAGTACACTGCGGGTGGAGGCACACGCAAAAATGGCGGGTGAGCTGATGGTTAAGTGATAACGAAAACAATACAATAAACGCTTATGCAATCGATTAGCCAATCCCCCATCACGCATCTTCAATTTCCTGGTGAAGTCAGCGCTAGTAAACAATGATGCAGCCTTAAAGTTTGCGAGAGCGTACAGCTTTGAGGTGGAGTGGCATATGCAGGAAGTGGTACTGCCAGCACTGGTGCAGCTCTACAATGATGTGGATGAGTGTCAGGTGTTTAGCGCTGCCATCTTGAAGCCGAAGTTGGCCCTAAAGACGGAAAGCCCGAACTGTTTATATCTGGAATCCTTGCAAGCTAGCAGGGGATATCGCGTGGCGAATCAAACTAAAGGCTTAGATAAGCCTAATATGCATATGATATTGACCAAACTGGCTGCCTATCATGCTGCCACAGCGTGCTATCTACAGCTGCAGCCAGCAGCATTAAAGGAGCTGCCCAAGCTGGACCACCAGAGCCACCAGAAAGACGAATTCCTTGCCGAATTGCAGCTGCGTTTTTATGAGAGCCTGCGTGCAAATAATTTAGGACATTACGAGGATAAGATCGTAGGTTTACATAGCAACTATTTTATATTTAAACACAGCTTGCTATTGTCTTACAGAAATCATTTCAAGAGTCTTTACTAAGTGGCCCTGAGCCAACAGACTTTAAAAAATGTTTTAATGTCATTCTTAATGGCGCTTGTTGGCCCAACAACTTGCTTTGCAATATCAATGCCTTTGGTCATATTAAGGACTTAAGATTCAATGATTTTGGATATGCCACATATGGTCCGGCCATCTATGATGTGTTACAGCTGCTCTTGACAGCACCTGCTGATAAAACTTTCGAATTTGATGGCTACTTAAGATATTATACCGATCAGTTGACCGCACAACTACAAAAACTTAATTTCAAGGGTAAACTGCCTACCTTAAGCGACTTTCAAGTGGATATACTAAATAGCGCGCACTGGTGTAAGCAATAATTTCAAATTTAAAACCATGACTATGAATAATATTCCCTACTTTACAGGCTTTGAAATCGTAACGGAAATATTGCCCATTGTACAAACCAATTGTGATAGTGTATCTGTATTAGATATATTTAAATCGAGTGAATATTCAACCGATATACAACAGTTGTTGCCTTGGCTGGAAAATCGTGGATACTTAGAGCAGTAGAGCATGCAATTTATTAATAAATATGATAAGATCTAAATTGTATGTAAGCTACTGAACTTATTAGCTATCTTTCAATTTGGTTCTTGATTCTCTAAGCCAATTACAAAATCTGTTTTTTTATAGTTGAAAATCCACCAACATCCACCTGATAATCCAACATAAAAAACCAAACCACAGTAAAACTTGATTTGCGTGCGAATTGTTACAGCTGCAACACATGTTGATGCCACAATGAAGTCACATTGCCACATAGAACAGTAGCAACTATAGCCTATTAGACAACGTTTGACAACGTAAACAAAGCGTAAAATTATTATTAATAAATAAAGTTGCAGGGGCTGCAACGCACTGACAATTGTTGAAACAACCCTCGGGCAACCAAAACAAGTGTAACACTCCAAGGGCGCACGCATGCAATGAGCTAAGAGTTATGTGTCTAAATACCGAGGAATTTTTGCGTTCAACGCCCAATTTTCCAAAGATTAGCGCTAACAATCACCCCTCCAACAAAATGCAATTGGAACAGAAAGCAAATTAGTTTTGGGAGCATATAGGAGGGTTGGGATTAGCGATGGTTTCGTGTCACGAGAAAAATTTAATGCCTGATATAAAATTGAAATCTCTTTAAAGCAAACAATTGCAACAATTGCAACAATTGCTCAAAGCTTGTAAGACAAAATAAAAATTAAAAAAAAAAAGACAATTGAGTATTTGTATATTATTTATGTACCTTTTTAATATAATAATAATATAATATAATACTTTAAAAAAATATCAGGCAGTAACTTTGAATTTAAGCCAATAATAATATTATTTATTTTATGTGTAGCGCATAGTTTTTGATTTCAAGGTTTTTATATTGTTTTAACTATACATTTTAAAGTTAAGGCTCTTTCATCTCATCTTATTGTTAGTAATATAAACTTATTATAATAAGTTTCTTCGGAATTTTTGTGCATATACAAAACAAGCACGCGCCCATCTCTTTGAGGATTGCATTGCCTCAAAGTGTAACAGTTTGTGACCCTTCCATGTCCCCGATTGATGCTGCAATATGTTTTGATGAATTTGTGACACTTCATGCCGCATTAAGTTGGTCGGTCAACTATAATTCGAGGGTGGTTAAGCTAACTTGACTCTTTTCAATGAAGTGTGCTCACGTGTCGGTGCTTAGCAGCTTATGTCAAAGTCAAATATAAACGAAGATAGTAGAGTACTTAGTATTTACGCTAAGCTTACACTTGACCACCTGCTGCGCGTGAGAATCTAAGAAAAAATGTAAATTAAACCAATCTACTCTTTTTATTCAAAATTGTATCTCTAATAGCACTCGTGAGCGCCGCGTGTTGCTCATTAATTGATTCCCATAGTAAATCAGTGTGCTAAATTAACAAGGCTATGAACAAAACCCGAACCCTAGCTCAGTTACGCGTAATCCCTAGCAGGGGCATCCCTTAAGCAGTTATTGCATACATGTCAAAGAACAATGACAAATTAATTGAATTTTGCTACAATTTTCTGCAAAAAATACTTGCAAAAATCTGTGCAAAAACCCAATAAATTGAAACATTTTGATAGATGGATCTTAATGAAAACTAACAGATGTTAATAAGTTGCATTAATTTGAAGTCTTTCATTTCAGCGTTATAGAAGTGATCACAGCCCTCACGTAGTGAAGCTTTCAAAGCTTGCAAGAATTTAACAAATAAACGAAATCAAGAACAAAGCTTTCAAGTCTAAAAGCTTGTAAGTAGAAACTTGTTTATTTATGTTTTTATTTTAGTAAAATTTTAACTCTCTTGGCAGCAACATGGACTCTGCAGAATTGATACTGCCCGACTGCTTGAATCAGTCTATATTTGTGAATATACTCCAACATGATCATAAGGAATTCAAGTCAATTGTCAAATTTAATATAGAACCTAGCGGCGGCAAAGGTGAAAACTTTACTTGTTTAGTGGTACGTGCTAAATTTGTGTTGGAACTTAAAGGTAAATACTTACTCAGCCATACTTAAGCAACTCATACAAAGCTAATTTTAGATGGCAGTCAAACAAACACCTCGTACTTTGTCAAACTACTGCCAACAAATCCAAGCACACGCGATATGATTGCCAGCTGGAAGGTGATTGATAAGGAAAAGCTCAGCTATACATACCACATACCTGAGTTTGAGGCTTTGTATAGAAATGTTAACAAAGAGATTACCTTTGGCCCTAAATACTATGAGCTAAATACTATGCGCAATGTTACAGACCCGCTCATTGTATTGGAAGATCTGAGCAGGCGCGGCTTCAAGCATGCGAATCGTCAGCAGGGCTTCGACTTGGCACATACAGAGGCGGTACTTAAGAAATTAGCCCAGTTGCATGCCGCCTCAGCTGTGCGCTATGAGCTTAAGGGACCCTATTCCGAACTTTATGATCGTAATCTCTGCAGCGATGTTGACAAATTCAAAGAGTTTCGCGACAATCAAGCAAAGACTCTTATAGCTTGTCTACCGCTATACGATGCAGCGTATTTGGAGAGTGTACTGGTAAATATTTAAAGCTAATTAACGTTCTTCAACAGTTGCTTAATTTAATTTATTCTTTAGAAAACCTATACCTCTGTTGCACCAGACCAGTATCAGGCCTATGCGCCAAAATTTGAGAACGAGTTTCGTTGCCTCAACCATGGCGATTTTTATTGCAATAATATTATGTTTCAATATGATAAGGCTGGAGAAATTGTGGATACTTACTTTATCGATCTGCAAATGAGTCGCTATTGCTCACCAGCTCAAGATTTAATATATGTTTTACTTTCTTCAGTGGCATATGAATTAAAACTGCACAGTTTCGATTATTTCATAAGCTATTATCACATTCAGCTTACGGATCATCTACAACTTTTGAAATACCCAAAAAATATACCCAAATTGAGAGATCTACATACAGCAATCTATAATCATGGAGATTGGGGTAGGTAAAAAGTAATAGCTAACAAATTTCCATATCTAAAGTTCCTTTTGCTTGTAGTTTATCCAGTTATTTCCCTGCTTTTGCCGCTTATACTAATCGATCCCACTGAGAAGGCTAATACCGAGACATTATGGGATCAAGAAGCTGCGGGAGATCAACTGCGCAAAACCATGTACGGAAATCCCCTTGTCATTCAACATTTCAAGAAAATACTTCCATGGGCGTACAATCGTGGGCTTTTCGAATACAGGGAAAAAAAATAATTAAAGAATCATAATAATAAATATACTAAACACTATTACTGAATATTTAAGACTGTGTCTTATTGATTAGCTGTATGAAATGTATTTCTAACATTCTATTTGTGGATGTCTTCACTGTGTTCATCGAGATGCAAATATACAGGCAGATAACTAACCTTTTCTGAAAAGAAATAAAAAAAAATGTTTTTCTTGCCGTAAGCTTAATAAACTTAAGTTTTTATAAATAAACAAATCGCCTAGAAGATTTGCACTATTTAAAGCTGTAATGACTGTCCGCAAACGCTATTTTGGAAAGAGGTGTGAAATTTCTTTTGAAGACAGTTAACTCAATATACTTTAAAATGTTGTTGGACCAGATCAACTCCACCCCTCCTACCATCGACAACATTATGAAAAATTCTGAATGAAAGCCCTATGTACAGAGTCCTATGCTGTCAGTTGCGCCCGTAAGAAATTTCTGAATTTATTTTTGGATTTGATAGATAACTGTCCAAGTTCTAGCAAATTCATATCAAACGGTATTTCATTAAATTTGGAAAGCTTAACCATATAGATAATTACCCATGTATATTCACTGATTACTTGTTATGTTGATTTTAAAAGCTTTAATTGGCTGATGAAACTAAAGTTACCGGTTTTAACGACCTATGGCAACAGCTTTCCTATAAATACCAATGTCAATCGACTTATAAATCAACAGTCTAACGGTAATAGCACTTGCATATATGAAAATGCAACTACACACGTTCTGGGTTTATAAATCAAAACTCCTATTGGACTCGGGGTTTTTTAAGTCAATAACTAACTATACTCAACTAACTGAGGCGGAACAACAAAATACCAAACGCACAATGGCTAAAGACGGATCGACAAAGGATTTTGAGACTTCAGCTGCAGAAGCATTCAGCATATATAAATAAAATATTATAAGATCTTTATAAAGTACACATATTGCAAAAACAATTACTAATATTTATTTATTTTTATAAACTTGCCAAGTTCAACATATTTTGTATACATATCATTACCACTTAAAGTTGTTAAGACAAATTATTATACATACATATACATATGATACATAAAAAAAATTTTTTTTTATATTTCACACATGAACGCCAATTTGTGCCAATTTGAAAGTAAAAGCAAACTCAAGAATTGTTAAGCAAATGACAGACCCCAAAACATAGTTTCTATATAAACAAGAAAAATTAATTCATTATTTAATAGTCATATTCCCGACATAACTGAGAATAAATGATGAAAACTAAATTTCTTTTAAAGTAACATTGAACGGAAGTTTTTCTTGCGATTAAGGATCGGCATACCAAATTTGGTGTCTCTGCCTTATTAGGTACCCAAATCTAGAGATGTTTGAATAAAACTTCAAATTTTTGTGTATTATCCACAACTTTCGTCTGTTGTGCCGTAGAAATGAAACGACGTTGTCTAATTTGCGGGCAAGTACCGACAGATGGACACACCTTTCCTAAGGATATAAAGGAAGCCCGCAAATGGCAAAAGTATCTGAGTGTCTATGTGCCTGCCGAGATGCTGCGTAGACACAGTTGTATCTGTAACAAGCACCTCAGTCGTAGTCAAAGATGTGCAGGTGGCATGCATCCTGGGCTGCCCAATGATATAAATGAGCCTCGCTTATGTGTGACTTTTAAGGAATCAGATGTTATAAAATATTTTGGTGCATCAAACGCTTCCGCTTTTGACGCGAACCTTGCCAATGGGTTGCAGCCTGTTAACACAGGTACATTTCTCCGCATTGAAGGTAAAAAACTAAACATCGGTGGCACCCAGAGCAGCACCTCGGTAAACTCATACAGTCCACAAGCAATGCAGTCACACAAGAGACCCGTATTTGGGTACAATAACTTAAATTTTCAATCAACTAGTGGCTCATCATGCATGAGCACAAGTTCCTCCTGCCTAAGTGGCAGCTCAAAAAATCCTGTACGGATTACGTTAGGGGCGCAACGAAGCTCTAGCGGCTCGGTGATGGGCTCAACTCCAAAGCTCAGAAGACGCAAGGAGTATCAAGATTGTCAGTGCTACTTACAACCTTCATGTTGCGATCAGGAGGTGCAATGTCCAGCAAGAAACCGACCCAAGCCAACCACAATGGATTGCAATGAGCCACGGCGTCCACCATGTCCACTAGCATCGCCAGCTCCAACAGCGCCAAATGGTCTGTGTGCTCCAAAAGTTAACGTTCTCATTATGGGTGGCTCTATGCTACCCACATACTACAACTCCAGTGCATCTGAGCCGTGTGCCTCTCAGTTAGAAGTCTGTGTTTTGGAGTCTGATTTTACACAAGAGCGAGCTGTATTCGCAGACATTGACCAGCCCAAGTATACGGTCTGTCGTGCCACTCCCCTGCCAGCAACCACAGAGCCCAAGTGCAAATGTGGGAGCAATAGTTCTACGGATGTTTTGGTGCTAGGCTTAGAGCAGCCAGCAGAATCCGAGCAATGTCTTTGCAACCATGCTTCAATTAACAAAACATCAAGCAGTCGTGGTCCTTCTAAACAGACTGCTCCAGCAGCTTCAAGCAGCCGTCGTCCATCCAAACAGGCGACAGCGATGGCGCTACCTTCAAACAATCACGAATTGGCGCAATGCATTTGCGACGAGGTCCTAAATAATCAAGGTGCTGCGAAGATGAAGTCAAACAGCCGTCGTCTATCCAAACAGGCAGAGCTGGAGCAATGCATTTGTAACGAGACCATAAGCTGTAATCCTAATCAAAGTGCATCGAAGATAAAGCGCTCTGAGTTCAACCAGTCGGCTTCAAGCAACCGTCGTCCACCCAAACAGGTTACAGCGATGTCAAGCAATAAGTTAGATCAATGCATTTGCGACAAGTCCATAAACTGTAATCCTAATCAAATTGCAGCGAAGCCGAAAGCCGCTTTCAACTACGTAGCTTCCAGCAGTGGTCCAAATATGTCATATCCCGGGAACAGCATTGAGTTCATGAAACAGCAAAAGGCGCGCATGGACGAGCTGGAGTATCTATTGGCGCAACAGACACGCCTACAACAAACCATTCAGGCAAAAATCCAACAATTAAAGACCACAAACTCTTGAGCCGCAGCAGACAGACACCAAGAGTGACAAGGACTAAAATATAAGTACGTGACGTATACGTAATTCAAACATACCATACAAACATATACCCCATCTAAGCAAACGGCTTCGAAAAATTAGTTTTAAATTTACTTTGAGCTAAAAAATTTGTTTTGGATTTTACCGTGTTCATGAGCCGTCGTTGTGTGGTCTGCGGCAATGAAACCGTAGAGAATCCATGCCCCCAAGTCTACCACTATCCAAAGACTACAAAGGAGGCACAGATATGGCAGCGCAGCATGGGCGCCTTTGAAACCAATGTTGAATGCATCAAAAAATATTGCTGCGTATGTATAGATCATATACCACAATTTGTGGAGATGGCCAAAGAGCAAGCCGCTCTCATCGAAGCCAAATGCAAAAGGGCAAAGGAGATCTCCCGATCGGTCAGCGTGCTTTTGCTGCCAGGCGCCGTTATGCGACCAGATGGTGTTGAGAAGCGAGCACAGCAGGAGGATGATTGCCTGGATGGAGAAATCATTATACTTAAGTCAAGTCTAGCAGATGCTGCTAGTTCAGCTGCTGCTATAGATCTGCCGGAGGTAACGTTGCTGCGCACACCAGTGGACAATAATGAGGACTCAAAAAATAAGAATGACAAAAATAACGTAAAAAAGAATGAAATGCAATGCGGCGACATTGGAGACAATTGTACGGATGTTTTGCTGCTGGGTTGTAGTAAACAACCGCCACCAGAATGTCCCTGCAAGTGCAAACAATGCCCCAAATCAAACAATCCACCTCAGGAGTCTAATTATTGTCAGCCCCAGTCAACGGATAACTCGGAAGTAACTTGCGGTTGCTCACATGAGCGTCAAATTCGTCAGGAACTGGGCGAAATTATAAGGCAGCAGCAGTGTCGCATCTGCGAATTGGAGTGCATGTTGGCGCGTCAACAAGATTTTCATTTAACGCTGCAGAAGAAAATCAGTAATCTGTATAGTTTACATGGAATGAAGGAAGAGTCATAATTCAGTTTTCTCAAGGCTCTTACACAGCCGCAGACAAACACTGTAGTGCCATTTAACAGTTAACATTTTAGTTGAACTCAGAGATGAATAAAATTTACATGTCCTATAGAAGCCTAGGCCAAGGGGTTTATTCGTTTAACACGCCACACATAATTCAAATATTAATCCTTTAGCTTAAGCAGCAGACTGAATGACATCTGTGTAGAGTTTCACTTTGGTGGCAATGCTCATATCGACATATTTGTCACCAATAGAAACAACTAAACCACCAATGATGCTGGGATCCACGCGAGATGTGATCTTCAGCGTCTGGTTGCTCTTCAAGAAGGACTAAAATAAAATAGAATAGTGGTTAATGCTAATAACGCAAATATCAGATAAGTCTCTTACCTTCAGAGCACCCTCCAATTGCTTGCTTTGGGATGAGTCCAATGGCTTGGCAGTAACCACTTCACAGACCACTTCGCCGCGATGAGCAGCCATAATGGTCTTGAATGCATTAATAACTGTATCCAGCTTCTTCAAGCGTCCGTTATCAGCCAACAGACCCAACAAGTTAGCTGTAGCTGGGGCAAAACTGAGCTTAGCAGAGGCTTCCTTCAAGGCCGTAGCCATAACTTTCTTGTTGATGATGGGGCTGGTCACTTGCTCGCGCAGCTTCTTGTCGCTCTTCATGGTTGACTGAAGTGCGTTCAGATCCTTCTCCACCTGATCCAACTGATTCATTCTCGACGCAGCCGAGTACAAGGCAGTGGCATAGCGACCTTCCAGGCCGAACACCTGCACTGGTGGCTTGACAGTCTGCGTGGCAGCGGAACTGAGAGCACGGCTCTGAAAGTATTAATATTATTACAGTAAAGCACAATAAATTCAAATTGGACTCATTGTTTTTATTGGTTAACATTGCAAATTACATAACCAATAAATCCGCGTTAGATAATTTTTTTGTTGATGTCAAGGCGTTGCGGCTTTGCTCCGAGCATTTTATACATTCGCACACTTTTGTAGCACTTTAAAATTTAATATTATCATTTATTTATTACTTAAAACCTACCAAAACTGCCAATTTATTGAAGGAGGCCATTGTTAATACCTTGCACAGAATTTTTCAGCTAAAAATCGCAGCTGCAAAACAAGGTTGCTTTTATTTTATATTTATCGATTTGTCATGGATGACAGTGCGTTGTTCTGCTACAGCGTCGCATGAATCTCACTCCCGTACAAAATATCATGAAGTTACCCGCCAACCTTTCAGATGAGAAACAATTTACAATATGTACCAAAAGAATAGAACACAAGCAAAGCTGATTTATATTCACTTTTTATTTTTGTATTTAAAAAAACCGGTCTTTTTGTAGATGGGATTTTTCGGAAATACGTATTTGCTTAAAACATATTTGTTTAACTGTCTAAAGGAGCTTGTATTTATATTTGTGTTTCAACATAAGGGATTATGTTGTTCAGCGCATTATCTTGTCCGACTATAACCACACAAAAAGGTAGAGTTACATGTGGTAAAGTACTGTGGACAACTAATAAGTGAAATTTGAAATTACGCACGGATTACTTATCATCTGAAAAGAAATAATCAGGTTAAAGTACACATAACTCTAGAACTTCTTTGTTTGCGCTACCTTCATCTTCGATTTCGTCTTCTCCGTCATCCTCACCGTCGTCATCATCAAACGCTTCCTCCTCGTTGTCTTCATTATCGTCTTCATCCTCGGGCTCCACTTCAATATCAGGCACTAGATAATATTGCAGCGGATTTGGCCATAGATCATCCTTTATTAGTTCGGCAATCTCATCATTGACGGGATCAGCATTGTCCGAGAACCAATCAAAGAAGGTCTTATAGTCAGAGTTCCGTTTCTTCTTGTTGCCATAGGTTTTTGTCAACAACTGTTTAAGCAAATTCTTTCCCTCCTTCCATTGAATTGGCGTACTTGTCGACGCGGGCCACTCACCATTTTCAGAGGCTGCTAAAATTAAATTAACATCGATAATTGCTACTACTATAAATCTATAAGAATATGATTACCACTCACCAGCCGAATTCAAATGGAATTCCTTGGTGAGAACTTTGTTTTCAAAATAAGGATTTTCATCAAAATGGAAATTGATGCGATAGCCAGATTTTATATCTTCGAATTCCTCAACCTCTAATTTATTTAAGGCGTGCAAGCATTCCTCCTCCTCCTCATCCAGAATGCCAGATACTTGTGGGTGGTTGATGAACTAAATTAAAAATAATACAATCAAATTTTAAACACATGCTAATTAGTCGACGGTGTAATCGATACCGATAGCTAACCTTACTGTTTTAAAAACGAAAAAATCATTGTAGATACATATTATGAGCTGAATTATACCACAATTAAAGATTGTTTTTTATTTATAAAAATTCTTTGAAACAAATGTTAATTTCCGCGCCAGACGTTTATCGATACACACTCGCAAAGAAACACACGCATACACACACACACACACACACGTGCGCAAAAAAAGAGCGGTGCGACCGGTGGAAACAACAGCGCCATAGGAAGCAAGATGAAAAAGAACAAACGCAAAAGGTTCCACGAATAGAGAAAATTTTCTTGCACATGTAGTAGACATGTAGCAAAATCAATTAACGCTTTAGTTTTATAATTCTACACACACTACATTCAATTTCAGCAAAGAAACATTAATTTCGCATTCATACATATGCTAAACATGCAAATCATTGGCAGCTGAGAGAGCGATATTGCCGCCATACTATGTTCACATGCATGTACTTACAGAAGTAACCCAAAAGTTGGGTATCCTCTTGACAAGCTCACTCCTCTTCTCATAGCAAGGCTTACGCAGTTTATTGTATTTCTGCTCCACTTTTAATATTTCCTCGCTGGCTTTCTCGTTCAGGCTATCAATCTCATTTTGACAGGCATCTATTAGCTCCAACGCCTCAGACTCCTCCTCGCTTGGACCGGCGGATGAATTACCATCGGCAGGCTCCAACTTTTGTCGCTTTGGTACGCTCGACATGTTGTTCTTTTTCTAAACTTTTAGTGTGTAATTTAAGTTAAACGAATAAATTATGCTCGCACAATTATTTAACAAAGTACAGTCGAGAATAGAAGCCGACTTTATTTTACACTTTGTGCGCGTTTGCAAATTCTGTGCCAAATGTGACCAACTGAAGCAAACGTAAATATACGGATTCACAAGGTTACACAAAGTTTATATCGACTACATTTGTAATCGAATATTATTTATTCATGACTAAAAAACGCACAGTGTCATTTAGTGGCTTTAAATCGCCGAAAAATAAATAGAAACGACAACTCTAATTAATGTTGAGGTGTAAACGAGCTGGAAGATTCACTTTATAATTTTATATAGACAACGCTTTTATAAATATTAAAATCATGGCCACGGCTGAAGCACAAGTCAATGTGAACACAAATTTGCAAAAGCAGGATCTTACAAATTTGGTAAGTGTGCAAAAAAAAAACCGTGGAACAAATCAACCTGGATACATTGACACCGTACGCGTCTTTGCTTAAAATGTAAATGCGCTACAATCCAAAGGCAAATGCGACGCTATGCAGCAGCAATTCCTATATGAAAATTCAAATTATTTGATTGTAAAGCTAAATAGGACGTATTTTTGCTATAAACATTCTATTGTTGTTGCCAAGAGACTACAAAAAAGAAAGCCGCTAGTACTAGTAGAAGAAAAAATGCAGCACGTGGCGGTAGTGCTACGCTTTGTCAGTATTGTTAGGGTTTTCCCTTATCTGTGCAGCATGCAACTCAACTAGGCTTGGATGTTTACTTGGAGTAAACAAAATGGAAGTCCAATTAAATTTAGCTGATCATCTGTTGCCTTCAAAAGCTGATGCAATTCTTAGTTGACTCTAACCTCAAAATGTACGGCTTTTTAGTACTCATACTCATGCAAAATCATACATAAATATGTGTATGTGTGTGCGTGTGCGCGTATGTGTAAAAATGTTTACAGGGCGGTTTTGGGCGTGATTATTGTGAATGGACTGCTTGTGGGGGTGTATAAGTTCTGTTCTCCCTTAGAGTATAACTAAATTTATGTGTTTTATAGGAAATCAGCAATCTAACACCGTTGTCGCCCGAGGTGATCTCTCGCCAGGCCACAATCAACATTGGCACAATCGGACATGTAGCGCATGGTAAATCTACGGTTGTCAAAGCCATCTCCGGCGTGCAGACTGTGCGCTTTAAAAATGAGTTGGAGCGAAACATTACAATTAAGCTCGGTGAGTGTCATTTTAAAATTGACTTATAACGATTGTTATTTTTAATCATAGTTTTAACAACTTAATTTTAAAATATATGCCTTTAAACCCAAAACAAGATGGAAAAATTACAATTGCCTTTTCCATACCTAAGCACTAAATAACTTTTAATCATAAAATATTAACCAATTGCTGACGACGGCACAAAACGCACTCAATTGCTCGAGATCTCATTATCGTTTTAAAAGTAATTTCAATAATACAAATATATGAAATGTTAACGGATTTGCGGCGCTCAGAATTCATAATTTTCTAAGTTTTATTGTTTCTTTATTTTAGTTTTTAAGAATTTGGTTTAAGCGTTCTGTAAAATGATTGAAATGATGACTTAAATTGCTGGATTAGTCGCCCAACACAAGCACTGTGTCGTCGCCTTAGTAGTTCGGATTAGATCTCATACTCTTTCTGTCTTCTGTATGTAAACTGTGAGAACTTTAAATTTGATTTAAATTGTTTGCTAGTTTCTTAGAGCTTTGCGTATTGTTTCACTTTTGTTTTGATAATCCAGCAATTTAATTAATTGAAGCCAATCTTTTTCTTCTTTTTTTTCGTTTTATCGTTTTGTCCAACGACGCGCGTTAAATACCAAAACAAAAACAAACACATTGTCATTTGCAGAACGCTTAAGTGAAATGAAAATCCAAAAACTTTTAAGCTCCAAGCATGAGCGACGCAAATACGAACTCAAACAGCGAAAAATACTGCAACGCCGTGCCGAACAGCGCAGGGAGCACTGCAGCGTAACGACAAGCAATGCCAATAGACAACCGTTGTCCACACTACTGTTGCGTCCCAGGCGCAGCACAAGCCAGTGCTCCTTAACTCCCAGCAATAGCAGTGGTTATGGCAGCGTATTCAACGGCGATGATGTGACCACCAGCGCCGCAACGCACACTAAGCTAGCACAAAGAGATCTTAAGCGCAAGCGCAGCAGGTTACTGGAACGATCTTCACCTGTCCCGAAACGTACCAAGACAAATGACGGCAAACAGACGCCCAAGGGCGAATATATTCTAGAAAATATTGAAAGCGTAGAGGTTTTAGGCTCACGATGCTCGTGGCTCTTCTATGTCAAGTGGCTAGGCTATGAGAGCAAAGACAATACCTGGGAGTCGTTTGATAATGTCGCCGATTGTGCGCAACTGGAGCACTTTGTGGAGCGTCAGATGCATTTCTACGACAGTTTCATAACTACTATAACCAGTGAACTGCAGAGTCAAATGGTCACCACCACAGTTGCCGCTGATATGGAGGACTTTAGCATGTCGGATGTAGATACATTTGAGCCATTATGCTTGCATTTGGATCTTATAATGTTGGCGCAATATCGTGCCGCTGGCAGTCGCAGTCAGCGGGAACCACAAGTCATAGGCGCGCGTGCCTTAAAGAACATGCGTTTGCAACGCTGTTACTATGAGCGACGCAAGCAGCTGCAGACGTTGGCTCAATTTGAAGCGCGCATGAATAACGTGGAGCTGCCAGCACCGCCCATACGCGTGTGCAATGATGTGGACTTTGATGTTGTTGATGAGAGTTTTGTGTACATTAAGGAGAATATACATAGCGCCAGCGTGCCGCGACCAGCGCCTGCACAACTGGGTTGCAATTGCCACGAGCAAGAGGCGGGCGAATGTTGTCCACGCAGTCGCTGCTGCGCGCGTCTTGCGGGCGAGCTCTTTGCCTATGAGCGAGGCACGGAACGCATGCGCTTGCCACAAGGCAGCGCCATTTACGAATGCAATAGTCTGTGCATGTGCGACGCCAATTGCTCAAACCGTAGAGTGCAACATGGTCGCAAGCATGCGTTGGAGTTGTTCAAGACCAGCAATGGACGTGGCTGGGGAGTTCGCAGCGCCCACTCTCTGCGCAGGGGCGAATTCATCTGCGAATATGTGGGCGAGCTGATTACCAGCGATGAGGCAAATGTACGTGGCAAGGCCTACGATGACAAGGGTCGCACCTATCTGTTCGATTTGGATTACAATACCGCTGCGGAGAGCGAGTATACAGTCGATGCAGCAAATTATGGCAATATTTCGCATTTTATCAATCATTCATGCGAACCCAACTTGGCTGTGTTCCCCTGCTGGATTAATCACATGAACGTTGCCATGCCACACTTGGTATTTTTCACAATACGCAACATTACAGCTGGCGAGGAATTGAGCTTCGATTATATACGCGCTGACAATGAGGATATACCCTATGAGAATCTTTCAGAGGGCGCGCGCATTGAGTGTCGTTGCGGAGCCAGCAAGTGTCGCAAAGTTCTATTTTAAACTAAAGAAATTATTTATTTTTTTTTTTTTATTATAATTTGTAATTGGCCTAACATCGAACACTTATATTATTTTATTCAACAGCTATTGCCATTTGTTGAATAAAATAATGACAAAATACATTTGAATTCTTTTTTTCATTTTAGTTTATTGTATTTTAAGCAATAAATTTTATGCCTTATGCCTTAATTGTATTAATTTGTAAGGAATTATGTATAAACCACTTATTTGATCAATGAAACTATGTATTAATATGAATTATTGTATCTATAATTGAATGTTAAGTTATTTCAATTGGAATTGCAAATAAATTATATATAATCAACCACTCAGATTATACGTCATATATTTAGCAGGGAGTGTAGAGCCTTCTAAGTTATATTTTAAGAATTATATATTTCATTTAAAATACTTATAGAATTTTATTTTTTTTTTTACATAAATAAAATGATTTGATTTTAAATATTATATGTATATATATTTATTATAATTTGGACTTTATCATTTATTATTTTTTCAGGCTATGCCAATGCCAAAATCTATAAATGCGATAATCCCAAGTGCCCACGTCCGGCCAGTTTTGTATCGGATGGCTCCAGCAAAGACGACAGCATGCCATGTGCGCGTCCCGCTTGCTCAGGTCGCTTTAGATTGGTGCGTCATGTCAGTTTCGTTGATTGCCCCGGTCACGACATTCTTATGGCTACTATGTTGAACGGCGCCGCTGTCATGGATGCTGCGCTGCTGCTTATTGCCGGTTAGTCCATGTGAATTCTAGACAAAACAATTTAGTTTACATTTTTATTTCTCTGTGTAGGCAACGAGTCATGTCCACAGCCACAAACATCGGAGCATTTGGCGGCCATTGAGATTATGAAACTGAAACAGATTTTGATATTGCAAAACAAAATTGATTTGGTGAAGGAGAGTCAGGCAAAGGAACAGTACGAGGAGATAACCAAGTTTGTACAGGGAACTGTCGCCGAAGGCGCACCCATTATTCCAATTTCTGCCCAGCTCAAGTACAACATCGATGTGCTCTGCGAATATATTGTCAACAAGATACCTGTGCCCCAGCGCGACTTCAATACGCCACCTCGTCTAATTGTCATACGTTCGTTCGATGTGAACAAGCCTGGCTGTGAGGTGCAGGATCTCAAGGGCGGCGTCGCCGGTGGCTCCATATTGAGCGGAGTCCTTAAGGTCGGTCAAGAGATTGAAGTACGCCCCGGCGTTGTGACCAAGGACAGCGATGGTAACATTACCTGCCGTCCCATCTTCTCACGCATTGTATCGCTGTTTGCTGAACAAAATGAACTGCAGTATGCCGTGCCCGGGGGTTTGATTGGTGTGGGCACCAAAATTGATCCAACGCTATGCCGTGCCGATCGCTTGGTTGGTCAAGTGCTTGGCGCTGTTGGCCACTTGCCCGACATTTACATTGAGCTGGAAATTTCGTATTATCTGCTGCGTCGCCTGCTTGGTGTGCGCACCGATGGTGACAAGAAGGGTGCACGTGTGGAGAAGCTGCAGCGTAACGAGATTTTGCTCGTCAACATTGGATCGCTGAGTACCGGCGGCCGCATCTCTGCCACAAAGGGTGATCTGGCCAAAATTGTGCTCACAACGCCTGTCTGTACGGAAAAGGGCGAGAAGATTGCGCTCAGCAGACGTGTCGAGAACCATTGGCGGTAATTATAATTATCATCTTATTATTTAATTCACATTACTAATTGTTTGTTTTTGGTTGCACTTACAGCTTGATCGGTTGGGGTCAGATATTTGGAGGCAAGACAATCAACCCTGTGCTGGACAGTCAACCGAGCAAGAAGTAGATAACCAATTAACATCGAGCTAATAAGACCTGCTCTAAATTCATATAAATACTTTATACAATTTTAAGCGTTTCGAGTGTGTATGTGTGTGTACACAACTTTACAAACGGCTTGTCATTTTAGCGATTTGTTGAATTTATACAACTGCTGCTGCATTCTGTCTTTTCATAAAAAAATCCTGCGTCGTTGTCCTCCTTCACGTCCGTTGAAAGCAAAACAAAAAAAAAAACAATAAAAATTGAAAAAATATATATAAACAACAGTTCAGCCTACAAACAAATCAGGAACATAAGCAAAATTATTAAAGAAGAAAAGTATGCATACATACCTTAATTTATTTAAATTTTGTATGTATATAAACAAATTTTCGCGGGCAATTGTTATACACAAGAAATATAGCAAAAGCAAGCATTGCAAGTAACTAATAGGTTATTACCATACATTTACAAAATAACAGATCGGATATGTCGTAAAATTGTTTTTATGATTTAAATACGAAAGAAGAAAAAAACAAATAAAAAACAAAACACGTATGAAATGATGATACGCATTTTTACAACTAAACAAGGTGTTTTTTCTGAAATTAACTCGGGGCATAAAATTTAATTACAGTTACAGGTATTTAATCAATTTATTTATTATAGATCATTTTTATTTTAAGCATTGTAATGAATTTCACATTATCGTTTTTGGTTTTTTTTTTGTTTTGAAACATGACACTTGAATTAATATTTCTATTTTTATTTTGTAAGTTACATGTATTATTTTGAAACAAACTTATACCTTTTATTTTTGCATTGAATAACTAGCGCACACTAATTTAGTTGTAAACTACAATTTGCATGTACGAATATTTCATGTTTTAGGACTTTCACAAATGAATTCAATATCAATTAGCTTAGTTATTAAAAATTCGTACTTAGTCAAAAATTTACATATACATACATACACATACGAACTACTTTGCGTTGCATTTTGTTTTCATTTTGAATTCATTCAATTAAATACTAATGAGATTGAAATAATTAACTTTGCTTTATATTTGTTGTATGCGTTGTTTTCAGTACGCCTTGAACAGAGATACATACGTTTCACTTATAACTAAAATCTAAATTAAGTACATTAGGTGTTTGTATAAATTTGACTTATAAATTTGAGCAAGTTGAACACAATTTAGTTATCATTTTTAATATGCACATACGCTTAAAGTGCTTGAAGCAAGAAACTAAAGAACCATCCAGTCCATCAATCGTTTTACATAAAAGATACATACACATATATATGTCAGTTCTAAAAGCTCATTTACAACCAAGGATCTTACCACAGAAATCACTTAAGCATATGCAGACAATGTGCAAAAGAATTCTTAAATAATTGAGTGTTTATTTCTCTCTTTTCTTTGGCTTCTCTATGTAAGGTTTGTGACTAGTTTCAAATACTATTTATCTTTTCATATGCTACTAATATTTTCGTTAAGTACATCTAGTCAAATAAAACAGTACAAGCTAAAGTAACAATTGTAGCGTTACTTAGCTACAGAAATTACATACATACATAATTTGTTGCTATTTTGTGTACTTTTTTCCATTGCTTAAAGTTACAATTGCAAAACACTTGCAATTTGTGTGCGATTATAATACTTGTCGTAATTGTGTTAAATAAATGAAGAGAACTTTTCAAAATTACATTTTTACACACACGCATATTTAACATTGATTTAATTCCGATAAATATGCAGGTATTGAACATCTGTAATTAGCATTGCATATGCTTAATAGACAACACACACAAATACATATACATATTCTTTGGTTTGCTAATTAGTTGCCTTTTTGTTTGTAACATACGTAAATATATTTTTACATTTCAAAATTGTTAGTTTAATTTGTGTTATTTTTTGTGTAATATTTCTTTTGAAGTAAATTTGCATTATTTGGTCAGCTTATAAAAAAAAGACTTTACAATCATTTGGCAAAATGGGGCTTAGAGTAAATAATTTTTGAATTTTTTAATGCTTTGATTTTTAACTGTCTAATCTACATGTATCTATATATATATATACGTACATATGTTTCGAACAGAAACCAAACTACTTGCTTATATTACTAAAAAACAATATAATTCGAGCTTTAGCTTTATTTTCATTTACATAGAAATACATTTTTGAAGTTTTTGCAATTTCAACTTACACAACTTACTTGAAGATACATATATATGTACATACATCTGTCATAAATAGCTATATGCAGTTTGATTATACAATTTGTTAGCTATAGTTAGGCTAGTGCTTATATTTATACAATAGAAACGAATTAGTACTTGAAAACGGTTTCTGTGGCGTTTAACTAGTTTATATTGTTTGTGCTGTCATTTGATTGGGAGCAATATGTTTATATTGAAGAAGCCTACGTTTTCTTTAGGATGCATCTTTGTGTTTGGCATTGTTTTGGGTTTGCTTGCTGTTGTAAGTAGCATCTTAAAGAAAATGGCTTAAATCTCATTCGTTGATGTCCTCATCTGAAGAGCTAGCCGCTGGGATAGTAGAGAACTGCCAGGCCTCGCGATTGTTGTTTTTGCTGGCACTGCAATAGGAAAAAGCATATTAATTATTTTTTATTCATATCTATAGTATCTGGCACTTACCCCAGTTTCTTGGCATTGCTGGGCAGCGTGTGCGAGCTGCGATAGTAGCTATCATGTGTTTCCTCCTTGGTTTCCTCCAGACTCTTACGTTGCAGCGTCATTGTTTCCTGTGGCGTAGCTGCAGCAGCGTTGCTGACAGTTAGATTCGCATCCAAGTAGTATTTAGCGCTCTGCGCTATTTTACAATTTTCACACTCGCTGAGATAATCATCATCTAGGCTCGTATCGTTGGGCAGAAAATGCTCCTTGGGATTTAGGCAATTCTTTGACGTAGTGCAAACAGGCAGCTGTTTGCTTGGCGTGCTGTTGGCGCTGCGCACACTCTGCTGCGGATAACTGGGCATGGCAATGGTAGTGGTTGCTGTTGTGTTGCTGCTGCTGCTGCTGCTGGCGGCGCTGCTTGCTCCAGCTGCTGTTGACTTCACACGCAATATCTTGGGCAGTGTGGTGCTCTTGCTCTGGATTGCCAACTTCTCGTTGTTATTCTCCAACGGCGGTATGCTTATCACCGAGGGAACTTTGCTTACCACACTATTGATGGTGCTATTTAGCGAGACTTTGCCGCTAATATGTTTGGGCAGTGTATATGTTACATGATGATTGGCCAAGGGGTAAAAGGTGCTCGAGTTAATTTTAGCGCTTGATTTCTCGCTGCAGCTGGCGGATGGACTGGCGGGTGGCAACGTCAAGGTGGGCGCTTGTTCCTTACGCTGCAGATTAACGCTGTTGTTGCTGGATTTACTTAGCGTATATATGGTGGCCACTGCATTGTTGTTGTTATAGTTGCTCGTTGTTGCTGCTGCTGTTGTTGTTGCTGCAGTGACTGTGGCTGATTTTAAATTCGTTAAACTTTTGTAGAGTTTCGGTGGTAAAATTGGATTGATTTGTTCGCTTTGCAGCAACGTCGTCTGCTGCTGTTGATTATAATAATGTTGCGGCTGTTTCTGCGTCAAGCTCAAGTAAGCATCAACCTGCAAAAATTGCTGACAGAGTTAAAGCAAGAGGCAGCCATAAATTTTGCAAAGATTCTAGAACCAAAAAATTTCGCAATGGGAAAAGCGCAGTGGTCAAAACATTGCATATCTTATATATATTTCGATTCGAATTACTAATAAGTTAAACGATGCATGGAAATTATTATTAAATTCTCTGGTGAAATATTTATGGTAATAAATTGCTTGCGATCAAATAAATAATCAGAAATTATGTTGATTAGCCAATAATAATCAAAAGTAATCAATATATAATATAAAATAATCTTTTAGGCCAGTACAACTATTTGTTGTTAAATTGTTAAATTTTATAGATTATAAAATATGTACAAAACTTGCGATCAAGAAATAGTGGAAAACTTTTGTAGCTAATAATTAAAAATAATCAAAAGTAATATTCAAACCTTTTTTTAATTTTATTTCTGTTGTATTTTAAACTTAATTAATTTAATTGCAGAGCACCAAGAATAATAAACCATTAGATAATGTTTTAAAAAAGATTATCTAACTGGCAATAATAATAATGACCTAATAATTATTTAACAAAATATCGGGAAAATTTAATTTTATAATTTTGAAGGCTTTTGTTTTTTAAAGCACATTGCGCTTTTTATGTATTCTATGAACTTTAGTCTTATGCAACTAAATGCAGCAAGTGCCACAGCATACGCAATGGGATTACTTACATTTCGAACTCACCTTACGATTCAAGTACGCGTTGGTAAGCATCTCAGCAGACGCTGCACTGCGTCCGCCACTGGTGCTACGCGCACGTTCCGCCGCGCTGCTGCCGCTGGAACGCTTCTGCACGCGTCCCAACACGATGGGCGGTGCATTTACCTCATCGTGATGCTGCAGTGGCGGCGGAGGTATAATGGCTGAAACACTGTTGCTGGCTGGCGTGGCATGCGACTGCAGCTCATCGCCCACCTGCTTGGAAATGGTTGCGATTTTGGGTTCATGGGCGGAAGCGTTGCGCTGCAAGTCCGATGGCTGTTGTGGCGACAGGCTGGAGGAGGATTTGATCCGTTGGCCATATGCTAAGGTGGTGGCATGGCGTGGGGACAGCGCACAGGCATTGCCTGAGCTGGTGAAGAGCTTGCCGGCGCCACTGAGGAATGCATTGGTATTGGCATTGGCATTGCTGCCCATGTAGCTCATGGGCACATGCTGTATGGGGCATTGACACATGGGCTTCTTGCTGAGCTTGGTGCTGCTGCTGCTGGCGGTTGCATCTGTGGAGCTGCTGTTGCTGCTGCCGCTGGACTTGACCTTTACACTGGGCACCATTTGCAGCGGATCGGCAACGGCATAGTAGCGTGGCATGCTGCGTTGATAGCGCCGCGTGCTCGAAGGTGTCTTGCTGCCAACCTGCTGCTGCTGCTGCTGCTGCTGGGGTTGATGCTGAGACTTGATTGGCATCGTTTGTGTGACCGAGTCTGTAGTGCTGGGGGCGATTTCCAATGGCGGCAGCATATCAATGGCGGGCGTGGATAGCGCAGCCGCTATAAGCTGCTGCTGCTGCTGTTGCTGCAGTTGCTGTTGCTGCAATTGCTGTTGCAGCTGCTGCTGCTGCTGTTGCTGCAGCTCAGCACTGCTGGCGGGTAGCGTATGATAGCTAGCGCTGCTGGCGCTGGCGTTAATCTCCACATCGGCTACAGTCAGATATTGCTGTTGCGGCTGCTGTTGCAGCAGCTCCTGTGAGCCGCGTGGCGTGCGGCGAGCCACTGCATAGGCCAACGAGCTGGCAGTTGCTGCTGCAGCGCTGCTAACGCTGGCGCTTATGTTTAAATGACAGTTCTTATAGTTGCATTCGCTGCTTACATTTTGCTTAGGCGTGGGCATGGTTTGTACACAGATGGAATTACTCGATGTGGGCGCTGGCATTTGCTGCATTTGCTGTTGTTGCATTTGCTGCTGCTGTTGCAGTTGTTGTTGCTGTTGCTGCTGCAGTTGCTGCTGCTGCTGCAATTGCTGCTGCTCCAACAAGTGTTGTTGCTCGCTCTGCAGGCTATAGGGGGGCTGATGATTTTCGCCAGTGGCAATAGTCGTAACGCCGCTGCCACTGTTTATATTGATATTTATCAAATTTGTGGTGCTCTGCGTGTAATTGGATGCCGCCGTAGCAGCAGCAGCCGCTGCAGCAGTTAACTGATGTGCTGCATGTGCAGCGGCGCTCACGGGCACGGGCACCAGTTGCTGTGCGTAGGCATGTGGGTGGGCATGTTGTTGTGGCTGTGTATGCAACTGCAGCGTGTGTTGTTGCAGATGCTGCTGTTGCAACTGTTGCTGTTGTTGTTGCAATTGTTGCTGCTGCTGCTGAGTGATTGCCTGCCGCTGCAATTGACTGTTGGGTAACGTAACCACCGTGCACTGCGCGCTCATGGCCTCCGCCTGTGATATGGCCACTGCCTCCTCATATGGCGGTGGCGCCTCGCCGCGTGGAAAATAACCACTTGGCGGTTTCCAGAGCGGATAATGCGTAGCACCACCGGCATATGAATAATCCATGGCACTCAAATTGCCCTCCATGTAGCCCATATTACCCGCTATGTAGCTGCAATGCAAATTGTTCAAATAAACAGCTCATGACATTAATGAAATTTGCAACTCACCCAATGCTACCCACAATGCTGCGTTGATCCTCCGCATTCTGGCGATTCTCACGTGCGCGCATCTTGCGCTGCCGCAAGCGATTGACCAAAAAGAACAGCAACGATAGCGACAGCGTGGCAGTTATGCCACTGGCCACTAGTCAAATGCCAAAGTCGGTGCTGCCATCGCTAAACTGGTCGTCCAAACAGATCACCTCACAGCAATTGTTGCCGCTGCCAACGGTTTGAAACGATTTGCATTTGCTAAACGCCTCGCACAATACCATTTTGCATGCCTTGGGTAATCCGCTGTCGCAGATGCACAAGCGGCAAGAGTCGGGTCCAGGCATATAATGCATGCCCGTCTCATACAACTTGCCATTGTAATCGCGGCAGTGGCCGCCGCCTTGTATAAGGCTCGAGCTCACCGCATTGGTATCTAAAAACAAACATTTTTAAAATTTATTATTATTTTTGTCAGTTGCAAAGTTTAATATAGCATTTCGCGTAACACACTTGACCAAGTTTCGCTTTCTGCCAATAAATCAGCTACAGTTCGCACACATACATACAAAGCATATAAAATGCAGCAGGTGCTGTCATGGACATTTTAAAAGGGACACACACCCACTCAAGCATGCATCCCCTAAAAACAATCATGTCCGTTACATTTATCACACGAATTAAATTAAATGCAAACGCATTACAATTTTGAACATAATTTAAATGCTAAACAGCAAAAGGAAATGCAAATTAAAATCAAATATAAACCAACATTCGTATAGGGGGTGGACAGGCATAGCATGCAGCTCCTGACGAGCAACAGACCGAGTGCAAACGGCTGTGCAGGAAACGCACGAATGAGCGAAAATGGCAAACAGTGCTCGCAACGCCCCCGCAAACGACAAGCTAGCAAAAATGCCTTTTATGCGAGTTTCCAAGTGAAATTTTTGCAACACACACATACGCACATTCAAATATACACATACATATAACATTCTTGTGTATGAGTTACACACATCCCAATCAGCCCCCAAAAAGCCCGTATGCTTGCACACACCCAAACACCAACAGCATATGCATACACATACATACAAAAAATAAACAGCATACCACGCAGAGCAACCACCCACACACACACACACACAGACACACAGAAGAGCCGAGAGAGTGCGAGAGCGATATAGAAAGAGGCAGGCAAGTACTTCCCTGCCAAGCAAAGAAACGTTATGCCTATACTCCGCCCCCTAGCCCCTCTTTTTGCAGGAGTTGCTGCCTGAGAAAAAGAGAGCGCAATCGTAAGCGCGAATGTGTGTGTGTGCCCCGTGTCCCATAAATTGTGAATATGCTGTGGCCATGGACCATATTCCACTTATTGTAGAAGAAGCACATCAATTGAAATTGATTTTAAATCGAGAAAAATCTTCACATTAGTGTACTTGAAACTGTCATGTAATATTATATGCATGAACAATCTGAAAATTGTTTCAGCGTAGGTTTTCGTGCAAAATATACATTTTCTCTACTTAGCTGCTCTCTTTGGCACATCAAGGATATGGCTCGTGTTTGTGTGTGTATCAAATTTTTCAGACTTTTTTCTTCAAACAGTAACTTTTTACCTTTGGCATTTCCAATAAACGCTAGCACTGCCAAAAAATACATTTTGCTGGCGTTAATTTACGCGACAAACTACACAATTAATTATTATCTCCTTTTGTCACACGAATTTTATTTGATACTTTCAACGGTTTTAACGAACACCAACAAATTGAGGCCGCTGTAAAGAGACTGTTAGCTAGCAGCAGCTGAACGTGCGATAGCTATCGAAATTTTGTCTACTCTACCTTTCCAACACTTGGAGCTGAAAACTTTCAAGAAAAATCGATTACAGCTTATAAAAGTTATCTACAAACGCTGCTTTAGCATTCAAACTTAAAATTTAACTGAAGTTGAATTGAATTAGATACGTAAATAAGACTTTAACTCTTTAAAATAACAAAATGCACACGCTTACGTACATTGCACATATAAAATGCTGTAATTGAATTTAAATCGAAATCAGTTTTCATTAATTTTGTAAACGGTTCGAGACACGCAAGCAGATTTGTGACAATGTCAAGTTCAGTGCTCAAGGAGCAACAACAACAATGTCAATAAGTATATGTGCATATGCACATTAAAAATGAGCTCTTTGTTGTCAACAACACGCAGTTGGAGTTTGTGGCAATGCATCTAAATAATGTAGCTGTACCCTTTGGCTTGGTGGCTGAAAACGATTAGCCGACGTTTAAATTAAATGCAGGTAATTTGTAGCAAAATAAAGTTGGCATTTGCTGATAAGTTTTTTGCATACAAGTTTATTTGCAGAGCAACTTTGGCAGCCAACGGACGCGACCCGAAATGCCTTCAAAATTGGTAAATGCTACCGCATCGCAGGCGACCGCCCTAAAGGGTGTTGCGCGGAACAGCAGCTATGTTATACCTGGACTGTACGATCTGTCAATTGAGGATACAAACTGGGTGCTTACCTCATCCTTCATTATCTTTACCATGCAAACGGGTTTCGGAATGCTTGAGTCTGGCTGTGTTTCCATAAAGAACGAAGTCAACATTATGATGAAGAATGTGATCGATATAGTACTTGGTGGCTTTACCTATTGGCTTTTTGGGTACGGCATTAGCTTTGGACGCGGACCTCTATCGAATCCCTTTATGGCCATTGGCGACTTTCTATTGGATCCACCAGTGGGCGATGAGCTTATGGGGCAAATCTTTGCAGCATTTCTCTTTCAACTTTCCTTTGCAACGACGGCCACAACTATTGTGAGCGGCGCCATGGCAGAGCGGTAACCAACCGATAAAGATAAAATTTTACTTAAGTATATTAATGATTTTTTTCTCTTTACCAAAGCTGCAATTTTAAGGCCTACTGTTTGTTCTCTTTTCTTAACACGGTGGTCTATTGCATACCCGCTGGTTGGGTCTGGGGTGAGCACGGATTTCTGAATAATTTAGGCGCTGTGGATATAGCAGGCAGCGGCCCAGTGCATCTAATTGGTGGTGCGTCGGCATTTGCGTCTGCAGCCATGTTGGGTCCACGATTAGGTCGCTATGCTGA
Source organism: Drosophila busckii (assembly GCF_011750605.1). Taxonomy (NCBI): domain Eukaryota; kingdom Metazoa; phylum Arthropoda; class Insecta; order Diptera; family Drosophilidae; genus Drosophila; species Drosophila busckii. Next base: position 9,367,248 of record NC_046607.1, read on the forward strand.
TGGGTATGATCCTCTGCCACTAGGAAATCCAGTCAACGCCTGCATGGGTCTGTTTGTGCTCTGGTGGGGTTGGTTGGCATTCAACTCGGGCAGCACTTATGGCGTTAGTGGTGCCAAGTGGCAGTATGCAGCTCGTGCAGCTGTCATGACCATGATGGGCTCCTTTGGTGGAGGCTTTTTAAGCTCCATGTAAGTTTGCTTCCCAACTGCGAGCTAAGTATAATATTAATTTAAATTTTTACAGCTACTCCTTTTGGCGTCACGATGGTCGAATGGATATTATGGATCTCATTAATGGCGTCTTGGGCTCACTGGTATCAATAACCGCCGGCTGTTTCTTATATCGGGCCTGGGAAGCCTTGATAATTGGCGCGTTTGGGTCGTTGCTTTGCGTCATAGCCATGCCACTATTCGATCGCATGGGCGTGGATGATCCAGTTGGTGCCAGTGCAGTACATGGTGTATGTGGGATTTGGGGTGTCATTGCCGTTGGCCTGTTTGCCGACAATCCCATTCCTATGGATACCACAAATGGACGCAGCGGTCTCTTTAAAGGTGGCGGCTGGTATCTGCTGGGCATACAGACTCTATCTGCGTTTTGTTTAGCCTGTTGGGGTATTTGCTCCACTTTCTTACTGCTATACATTGTAAATAAGATCATACCCATACGCATGGATCCACACGAAGAATTACTGGGCGCTGATCTTACCGAGCATCGCATACGCCACACACAAATTGGTCTATCTCGCGCCATTTCTGCGCTGGCGCCCCTAAAAATCGATTTGAATGAAATTGCTGGCGTGCAGCCAATAGGCATAAATCCTGGCCATGAGCGACGCATTGAACAGTTGCGCGCCGCTGAGAATAAACTAGAGCAGTGGCAGTCATATTTGGCTCAAGTAAATCGCGGCACCAAAAAGCATGATGAAGCTTCGAAGCAGCAAACGTCGGATGAGCTGGAGGCTGACATAAATCTAGACATCAAGTCTGCATCGCCGTTAAAGCAGCAAACTAATGTATTTGGACGCAAGGTCAGATCGGTGCAGATTAAGCGCAATATCTGGAGTCAAGACCAGGGGAGCTACATACCCAAAAATACGGATCTATCTATTAGTGGCAATGTAGCCAAAGTGGATAAGGATGGCAACTTTGCATGGATTGACTAATAACTTCTAGAGCCCTAAAAATGAAATCCATTTACCATATAGTCACACCCTTTTCTACATTTGTTATGTACTTGGTTATAAAAGTAGTTTGCAATTGCTTGTATAAAAGCCACTTTAATAACATGTGCAATTCCCCCATCCCATAAATAAATATTCAAATATTTAATTTCTCAAATTGATTTATTTATTTCAATTTTATGAGAATATTGTTTGGATGATCGATCGATGTACTTAATGCTGATAATAATATAATATATATGTATTATCTTATGTATTTGTTTTCTTTGTAGATGGTTTGCAGTTGTATATTATTATAATGTGTAATGTAAACAAGAGCAGTTGTTGTTTATTCTTGTTATGTAGGAGTTTGTTAATGGTGGTGGTGTTTCTTCTAATTTAGAATCCAAGTAAAGTTCTTGTATAGTGTTGTTGGTTTTATTACTGGTTGGTGTTATGGTGAATTGTTTAATCGACCTCCTCAATGGTGGGGCCAGCGCCGCCAGCTCCGGCAGCGCCAGGGGCACCACCAGCGCCGGGCATGCCACCGGGCATACCGCCTGGCATACCTCCAGGAGCACCGCCAGCGCTCTGGTAGAGCTTGGTGATGATTGGGTTGCAAACACCCTCGAGCTCCTTCTGGCGATGCTCATATTCCTCCTTATCAGCCAGCTGATTGGCATCGAGCCACTTGATGGTATCGTTGCACTTGTCCAAAATGGTAGTGCGATCCGCATCGGCGATCTTGCTCTTCAAGTTGTCCTCATCGAGGGTGGCCTTCATGTTGAAGCAGTACGACTCCAGACCGTTCTTGGCAGAGATGGTCTCCTTCTGCTTCTCATCCTCGTTGCGGTACTTCTCAGCCTCATTGACCATACGCTCAATATCCTCCTTGGACAGACGACCCTTGTCATTGGTAATGGTGATCTTGTTCTCCTTGTTGGTGGAGCGCTCCAGAGCAGTGACATTCAGAATACCGTTGGCATCGATATCGAAGGTCACCTCAATCTGTGGCACACCGCGTGGTGCTGGTGGAATGCCCGAAAGCTCAAACTTGCCCAACAGATTGTTGTCCTTGGTCATGGCACGCTCGCCCTCGTACACCTGAATCAGCACACCAGGTTGATTGTCAGAGTATGTGGTGAAGGTCTGAGTCTGCTTGGTGGGAATGGTGGTGTTACGCTTGATGAGCACGCTCATCACACCGCCAGCAGTCTCAATACCCAACGACAATGGGGTAACATCGAGCAGCAGCAGATCTTGCACTTCCTGGGACTTGTCACCATGCAGAATGGCAGCCTGGACAGCGGCACCATAAGCGACAGCCTCATCGGGATTGATAGACTTGTTCAGCTCCTTGCCATTGAACAGATCCTGCAACAGACGCTGCACCTTAGGGATACGAGTGGAGCCACCGACCAGCACAATATCGTGGATGGCCGACTTGTCCAGCTTGGCATCACGCAGAGCCTTCTCGACGGGGTCCATGGTGCTGCGGAACAGATCAGCGTTCAATTCCTCGAAACGAGCACGAGTAATGGAGGTGTAGAAATCGGTACCCTCGAACAGAGAGTCGATCTCAATGCTGGCCTGGGTGGAGGAGGAGAGCGTACGCTTTGCGCGCTCGCAGGCAGTGCGCAGACGACGCAGTGCACGCTTGTTTGTGGTCAGATCCTTCTTGTGCTTGCGCTTGAATTCCTGCACAAAGTGGGTGACTAGACGATTGTCGAAATCCTCACCACCCAAGTGAGTGTCACCGGCCGTAGACTTGACCTCGAAGATGCCGTCATCAATCGACAGAATGGAAACATCAAAGGTACCGCCGCCCAAATCGAAAATGAGCACATTGCGCTCACCAACAGCCTTCTTGTCCAGACCATAGGCAATAGCCGCGGCCGTGGGCTCGTTGATAATACGCAGCACATTCAAACCGGCAATGGTACCAGCATCTTTGGTCGCCTGACGCTGCGAGTCGTTGAAATAAGCGGGCACAGTGATGACGGCATTTGTCACCGTCTTGCCAAGGTACGCCTCGGCGGTCTCCTTCATCTTGGTCAACACCATGGAGGAGATCTCCTCGGGGAAGAAAGTCTTCTTCTCATCCTTGTACGTAACCTCAATCTTGGGCTTGCCATCAACGCTGACAACATCAAAGGGCCAGTGCTTCATGTCCGACTGCACAGCCGAATCCTCGAATTTGCGACCAATAAGACGCTTGGCATCGAAGATCGTTTGGGTTGGGTTCATTGCCACCTGGTTCTTGGCAGCATCACCAATCAAACGCTCCGTGTCCGTGAAGGCAACATAGGATGGTGTGGTACGATTACCCTGATCGTTGGCAATGATCTCAACCTTGCCATGCTGGAACACACCCACGCAAGAGTAGGTGGTGCCCAAATCAATACCAACAGCTGGAGCTTTAGACATCTGTAAGTAATGCAAAAGGATTGAAAATATAAATATAAAGTTTTGTCAATCGTCTCAATACAGAAATGGGGAAATAATAAACTATTTTCAAGTTATATTTAAGGCCGAGGCTGCCAATTAAATTGCAATTTCTAGAACATATGTTTGTATATAATTTCATACCATTTGTGTGTTGCCGTCACAAACTGGTTGCTAATGGCAGAGTCACCAGCGAAACAAACAAAGCATGAACACATGACTAATTTCCAATGGCCAAGACACGAATTAATGTACATTTGTGTGAATATGTACATTTCATTACATATATGTACGTACATTGGTACATACTGATGTACGTACAGATGTACATCTGTACATGGATGAATGTGTACCCACATTTTCAAGATAAATGCCGAGATAACAATCGAGTATAATAATTCAAAAGCAGCTGCTAAAATTCCGAAAAAGGTGCAATCACCGCATGAATACAACATTGAAGTACAAAGGCGAAAATTCTGGAATGCCAAAAAATCGTACACACAAAACTACATACATACATAACATGTATGTGTATATAGATGAATATGTATTTATTTCGCTAGAAACCACGCTGTCTTATGACGCACGTATTAAATAATGCGCATGAAAGAGACGACACTAGGTCTAAAAACACGCGCGCTCTGCATTGCGTCTGTATTGGTTTTTTTCCCCCCTATTTAAACATACAATTAAATGCCGGTTAGCAACGTTAGTTGAAAAAGAAATTTAGCATTCAAGACTAACGTGTATAGATAAATAAATATAAGAATATATTTAGAAACAAAATCTATATTTAGTGATTGCTTCTATTTTAATGTATAAATAAATTTAGACATCAGTGCTTAAGCGTCATAATGACTCACAACTGTGCACTATGGGTCGTTTCTCGGGTAGTATATGTGTATGTATATGTACGCATGTATGTCGTGTGATGCGGCACATTTTTCAATGGAATATTCCAGTGCAACCGCACTCAAATAAATTATCCAATCACATTAGGCTATGAATATTCTATTAATTATTGACTATAATTAATATTGCAATTCAGTACTGCTATATTAATTAATATAATAAAAGAAAAAACCGAATGACGCAATAATATTTTGTATGTACATATGCACAAACAGTTATGCACATTGGAGTTCAAAATCGAAAGTTCACTTTTTCTCAAACCATGTGTTTCTGCGTGAGACTCTCGAAAATTGCGCTTGTTATAAAAATGTCATTGACATGGACTCAAAGAAATATTGTTAAAGTCATTAACATTTGATGAGAGCACATTTTAAGCACGCTTTGAAAAACAGTAAGCACGTGGTGTTTTTTTTTAAAAGAAATTTTCTATTAACTGCATACACATAAAATACGAAAACGTAACTATAGACAACACTTACCTTTGTATAAGTTATTTGAAATGTACTAAATATATGGGAATAACCGTGTAATTGCTACTTCACTTGTGTCCTACTTTAATTTCACTTCTGCCGAGTCGACACTCTGACGTTCGATCAAACTGGCACTTTTTTTAGGAATAACGGTGGGAAGCGTGGCGCACGTTTATTTATAGGCGGTCGATGTCTTTCTGGAAAATTCTAACCAGTGTTGATTCATTTCTGTTCATTTGCTCATTTTTGTATTTGACAGGCTAAAAAGTCTATGCAAATTCAAAACGTTCCTACATAATAATATGTAATATACTAACAAAAGGTATCTACTTAATATATTTTTTAAATAATAATGCCAGTATATAAACATATATATATTTATATAAATTTATGATGTACCAAGTACATGATCTTGTAAATATACATATAAATTAAAATAGGCCAGGAATAACTGAAGAAGAATATTTCTTAAAAGCAAATTATGGATATTAAAAAAAAAAACGATGAGTAAAGAAAATAGAAAGACAGTTTATTGCTTAAAAAGAACTAGTGTGCATTTTATACCAGCAAGTATTATCTACAATAATATTGTACGAGCAATGCAGCAATAGCAATACAATAAGAGCGACAAAGATGAAAATAACGCAACAAATTGGGACTGCCAACTTTTGCTTTCCGTTCCCGCCTAACCGCGGGAAATTGAGCATCTTTTAATATTTACAATTTTTTTTTTTCTGAAATATTCCGACTTATTTACAGGGTCAGGCACTCATAGTGTAACCAACTTCCGATCGAAAGTTAGATTAATCACAGTTTATAGTATCCTCTACATTTATTTTAAATATTGTATAATTTTTTTTTTACAGATTTTCTATTTTGGATTGAATAAGAATAATTACTTTTTCAATTTTCCAAACTAACATTTGTTTAGTACATAACATTTTTTAGGAATTAACCATTGTAGTTTGAATATTAATTAATTTATTTGTTTTTTGTGCATATTTGGTTGATTAAGATTTCAATGAATGCAGTCCTGATAACAAAAACTTTGTATTTTCGCAGCTACAAGTCAATAAATAGTTATCAAATACAGTGGCTTTATTATTACCCCACATCAACAATATCAAGTAGCAAAAGAAATTCACTATCAGCTTTTGGATTAGAATGTAAATTGGGGTTTCATAGGTGTACGCGTACTTTATCTATAAAAGATTAGCCAACAAGCCTATAAATATATTTCTCTGCTTACTTATCGGCATATGAACAATAAAAATATAATATAGAGTATAATATCCTTGACTCAGTCTTAGTTCCCAATTTCCGATTTGCAGTCCGGCTCGACACCATCAAACACAGGAGGGCCTTCTCCACCATTACCTCCAGTGATTAACTTCAAGAGATCAGGGAGTTTGGAATTGATGATCTAAAAATTAAAGGTGGGTTAGTGGAGTAATAATTAATATTTGAAAATTATATACTTACAGTTTCGACCTTGTCGATTGCCGTAGGCTGCTCATAATTCCAAATATCACCGAGTAATTCAACGCCCATTTCATTAACAAGTGCATGTACAAAATTATTAATACGTTCTTCCTCTAACAAATTATCAAAATTGATTTTCAAATCTCCCAAAAGCATATCAATTTTAAGTGCGGTAATTGCCAAAGGGCCAATTGATGCCTTAATTCTCCAAGAAATTTCAAAATTAAAGTCGGTTATTGTTGTTCTAAAATAAATTTCAAATTGAATAAATTTAAAGCAATAATTCGTACTCATAGTTAGCTTACTCCGCATTGCCATCGCCAGCCAAATTCAAAATATATGCTAAAGATCCCTTTGCGGTATATATGGATTTCAAATAGGTATATGGGAAGGTAACATTGATAGTACTACGTGTTACACCAGGAACAATATTTATAGACAATTTGTTTATGACAAAATCGGAGAGTCCATGTACCTTAAAATTGTCTATAGAGCCGGTAAAACTAAAAGAATATGATATGAAAAACATTGACATAATTGTAGAATTCCTCAACCTACTCTATAAGGTATTTATTGTCCATGGCTGTCTCTGCATGATTGACGGTCAGAGGATCTAATGCAGGCAACCCCAAATTTGGTATGGGATGGCACATGCGCACACTCAACTCTTTCAGAAAGGATTCGATCGTTTTTTCAAAAACACATTCAGCTGCTGGTAGGCAAAGGTAAATTGTAGCCGTAGCTAACAACAAATGAATCTTTCGCATTTTCACTTTCTTAGTTTTATGTCCGTTTGGTTGAAAGTATAAAACGTAACTAAATTGTCACTGCAATAGCTACAGCTTTTTTTCAGTAGCCCAAATTCCATTGGTATATACAAACAAATACAAATTTTGCTTATCAATAGGCTAACACTTTAGATTAGACTTATATTTGCTGCTGGCAATTTACACATAATCTAGCGCTTTGAAGGAGTTTAATGTACTGTAAAAATACAAAAACTGGCATAAATCATATGCAACAACTTACAGCTAGTTGGCTTATCGAGTTAACTTAAGGCTTTAGACATGCTCGGGTGGCTGCCGCAGATGTTCTGGTATTTGTTGGAGCTCCGTCTTGGATGCCTGCAACGCGACGCCCTCAGGCAGATTGCGTTCAATGTACTCCAGAAATGTATCCAACGTAGAGCCAGTTAATTTGTGAAAGTTCATGTAGCGAAAATGTGTACGAACTTCATATTGTACGCGATGTTTTTTATAAATGTGCACCGATTTCAATAGCGTCATACGCTCATGGTGTGCCTTGCGTGGAGACCAACTGTAATGAAAACATTATAATTTATTGAATCATTTCTGGTATTGTGTAGCTGTTGGTTTTGCTTACCACTTCCCCAACTCGATGCCCAAGTGTTCGGCGGCGGTTGTTGCAAACCAGGTATAGCTTTTCAGTACCGAAGGGTCTACACCTCGCAGTTCCACTTCCAATTTGCTGTAAAGTTTGTCAGGCTCAGGTGCCGCTGTTGGAGTTGCTCCGCTGCTACTAAGCGCTGAGCAAAAGCGGACAGGCTGCACTGTGCGTATGTTTTTCCACAACTGAAATTTATAATTAAGTTATCACTCACATTTTAAGAAAATTCCAAATTTTACCTGCAGCATTTTGTTATTGAACCACAAAACTGGGTTATGCAAGTACACAGCTGCTTAAGCGGCTAACTATCGATAACATGTACATACATATGTATGTAGTATATCGTATGTTGCCGGGGTGTGGTTACACTGTTTCAGACTACACGTGCAGCTTAAAACGTTTTTAATCTTTATTATTATTATTATTGTTAAGCAAAACGTTCAATAGTTAAGGCTACAGTATTTTAACTATGGAAAAATCAGAGGGTAAGCAAAAGCAAAACAAAAACCCTTTCATTGAAAGCTTACAAACTGTATGAATTCTAACAACAGAATATGTAAAGGAGATCATGTCCAGCTCGGACGATGAGGCATATGATGATATCGACGATAATGAAACTGCTGAGAATGAAGGCGAACCAACCAATTGTTTATTTTGCAAGGAAACCTTCAAAAGTATTGAGCTGGCCATTGAACACTTAAACAATCAACATAAAGTGAGCTTGCCCCAACTGCAACAGAAATTTCAAATGGATCAGTATTCCTTCATCAAGCTAATCAATTATATACGTGCCAATAAGCTTACAGCAGAACAACTACTGTTAACGGAGCAAGCGCAATGGAATGATGAAAAATATTTAAAACCGCTGGAATACGAACCGTGGCTTTGCTACGACTATGAAACTGCAAAATCAGATGCAGCTGATAGTGTGCCAGATTTAAGGCGGCGCATTGCGGAGCAAGCCAGGCTGTTGCAGCAGGCTAGCGAAGATATGGAACGCATGCGAGTTGACTATAAAGCACTTTTAGAAAAGATGCACGACGACTCAGAAGCGAACACTGCCACAATACGTAATAATCCTCGGTTGGATAAGGAGTACTTTAATAGCTACTCGCACTATGGCATACACCATGAAATGCTCAGTGACACGGTTCGCACTAGTAGCTATCGTGCTGCGTTAATGAATAACAAAAGTTTTCTACGTGGTAAGACGGTGCTAGATGTGGGCTGCGGCACGGGTATTTTGTCCATATTTGCCTCTCAAGCGGGCGCTGAAAGGGTGGTGGGAATTGATAACTCGGAGATTGTCTACAGTGCCATGGACATAGTTAGGTAAGTGCTTATTTTTTTTTTTATAAAATTATATTATATTGTTAGCTATCTATTTTTAACTGTGCAGAAAAAACAAAATAGCAAATATAAGCTTAGTGAAGGGACGCTTGGAGGACACAGAGCTGCCCGAGCCAAAATACGATATTATTATATCCGAGTGGATGGGCTATTTTCTGCTATACGAGGCGATGTTGGACAGCATTATCTATGCACGTGAGAATCATCTCAAACCGAATGGTACAATTCTGCCAAATCGATGCACATTGCATCTAATGGGGATGAATGAGACATTGCACACGCAGCACATTGAATTTTGGTCAGATGTCTATGGCGTGGATATGAGTGATTTGCGCAAGCGCAGTATACAGGAGCCGTTAATGGAGGTGGTTAATATGGAAGACATACTCACCGAAAGCGAGCAAATTGCCAATTTCGATATGATGACTGTCGACCTAAACTATTTGAATTTTAAGCATGAGTTTAGCTTGAAGTGCACACGTTCTGGTAAACTGGCCGCATTTGTGGGTTATTTTGATACGCTGTTTGAATTGGACTCCAAGGTTATGTTCAGCACATCACCCAACGAAACTCCCACGCACTGGAAGCAAACTGTATTTTTTCTAGATCAACCGCAGTTGGTGCAAGCAGGGGATGTGATCCGCGGTAAGATTAGCTCACGTCGCCAGCAGACCGATGTGCGTGCATTGTGCGTCGATATCGAAGCATTTGGTAAACAATTCAAGTACTCTGTGGATTAGTTGGTCTTCAGTTTGTTTTAATGCTGGATTTTGTTGACAAATGTGAACTTAATTAGATATTTAAAAGTATGTATATATAAATTAAAAAATTATTACACGTGGCCAGGTAAGCTGGCGCAGTGTGTTTGCCAAAAACATTACATATATGTGTGTGTATATATAAATTGTAGAGGGGAATCTGGTAGACTGAACTGTGATTGCTTTAAGCGGCATTGGTTTCCAGTTCGGTGGCGGGTATCTCGGGCTCCTCATCGTTGTACACATTCTCCGCCATTTGCCACACTTGCATAATGTTATCCTCGGAGACTGAGCAAATGATCCATGGCTCATTTGGATTCCAGGAGAAGTCGCTGATTTTTGCCGTGTGACCGCCGTGTATGAATAGAAGCTCTGGCGGCCCATCTTCGGCATCCTCGGAGCTCTGCTCCTCGCCAATTTTCGACAGATCCCAAACATGTAGACGTCGATCGGTGCCCGAGGAAGCCAAAATGGTTTCGTTATGGGGTGACCATTGCACCTGAAAGATTTCATCCTTGTGCGACTCAAAGGAATGTAGTTTTAGCTTGAGATTACGCAAATCCCACAAGGCAACCGTTTTGTCCGCCGAGCCTGTGGCCAATATGAACTCTGAGTATGGATTGAAGCTTAAGCAGTTTACTTCAGCCGTATGGGCATCGACAGTGTGCGATGGCTTCGAGGTGTTGTTGTTGCGTGTATCCCAAATCATGAGTTTCTGATCATCGGCCACCGAACCGAAGAGAGATTCATGCAGCAAATGCCAAGCGACATCCTCAACGACGGCAGTGTGGCCAGTGAATATATTCTTGGCATCAATAACGCGATGCTCCTTAGGTGTAGCATTAATGTCCCACAAGCAGATGGTGTGATCATCGGAGGCCGACAACAAATAACCTAAGCATATCAAGTTTAAAAACAACTGCTACGAAATAATTAGCCGCATAGTTACCATTTAAGTTGGGATTCCAAGAGAGACCGTAGCCCTCCTTTTGATGTCCTCGCAGACGTAAATCGGGTTGGCATTCACCGGAAGGTTCGGGCTTGCTTGGATGCTTTGTGTAGTCAAAGACGAGCACATCGCTCGATGGAGTTTTGGTAGCAATGACACAAGCATTTTGTGGCATATAGCGAGCCCGATTAACCTCGCCTTCGTGGTTGATTTTGATCTCAATTTCGATTTTACCGCACACAGAGCCGAAACCTCCAAATTCACCCTTCTCGTTGTCATAGTGCGAGCCATCGAATTGTGCATCCTCGCTTGGCAACTGAACGCTGGCAATAAGCAAATGATTCTGTTCATCCGAGGTGTGTGTACCCAATATAAGCCGATGGACCGAATAATCTTTGCCATCTTGTTTGGTGACATCTGGCAACCATTGTGCCGTTAGAGAAGGCCATTCCAGAGCATGGGTCATTACCAAATCGTACAGAAAAGGTGTATTCTTTTTCCAAATCTTGTACTCCTCGTTAATGACACGCTCCTCGACGGCATCGTCAAAGGATTCCGCTGCTTGCAATTCAAATGGTGCAAAAATATACTGTAAGCTATTGGACACTGTAAAATATTTATCAACTTTATAACTTACCATTATCACTGCGATCTACCATTTTTTAGCTTACGCAGCCAAAATTACAGATGCACGCAAAATTTTCGTGTGCGTCGCGAATTCGGGCGCCAAAACAACAAAGCGGCGGCGGCAAAAGCGTGCTCAGAGCTCTGCTATAATTTTTTCACACTTGGAATTGGTTAAAGTATGCGCGTGTTTCGCTTAAATTGTTTACAAACACATGCGCCAACTGTTTATAAGTACAGTTGTACATGCAACAACACTGCAAATTAGTTAATTACAAGCAGAGCTATGAAAAAGTAATTTTTCTTTTTTTTTTTTTGCAAGCGCGTCGGCTGCGAAAGCGGCAGAGTTGTGTATAATTTATCGGCATGTATCGATAGTACATTGAAAACTTTTGCAACACTAGCAGATTAATTTGAATCGAGTGGGCAGCTCTAAGCGACTTGTAGCACACAAAACAATAATATTGCATCGACTTGCATAATTTTTCAAAAGTAAGCGCGCTAAACAGACACAAACTGACATCGCAGTGTAAGTTCACAAAATCAGTGCATACGTATTGTTAAGCTTATCTCTATAATGTATGGATATTTTTTTTTTCAGTTAGTCTATTGTGCGCAGTTGTACGATGCGCAATTGAAAGTTAAACAATTGCCCACTGGCCAATTGAAAAATTACAGTTTGAGATTGTGCAATTAGGAAATTCGTTTATATTACTTTGCCAGCAACAACAAGAGTAAATTCCAAGACAGAAACTATAAAATTTAGCAAACACCTCTCAGGTAAAAAGCTTGGCCCAGAAACTTTCACTTTAAGTTTACACATCGCTCTCACCTGCACTCATTTCTTATTCGTCTTTCTTAGCTATCTATGGTGAGATGCAGGCAAAGAAAAGCGAAGACATGGCAGACAGCAAGGTTGAGGCGCAGGCTTACCTTGATAATCTACTAAACAATGGTAGTCAAGAGGGCGACAGTGGATCAGAGCTGGAGTTGCCGTCATGGTACGATGAGCAGCTATTCAAACGGTAAGTCATTACCTAGTATGACTGCCCTGATTATATAAAAACGCACTTGATTCAATCTTTACAGCGGCCAGGCATACTTTTCAAAATACCGCTTTGTAATGACCTCTGGTATGCTAGCTGGTTTAATTGCTGTATTGGCTGTGCCCTCGATTTTACGTGTGCTTGTATGCACACGGCAATCATCAAATTCGTTCACTGCTTACCGTCGTTATGTGCGTACCACATTTCACACTCATGCCTGGTATTATTATTCTATAGAGGATAGGAGCAGCAAGTTCTGGACAAGCATTGCAGCTGTAAGAAAGGCACATTCACGTTCTAGTCATGTCTCTGGTCGTCGTGGTGCTGGTCAGATTACACAGAAGGATCTAGCGCTAACCCAATTTGGTTTTATTGGCTTCATAACTGTTGGAGCTCATCGTATACAGCTTTACGATCCTGATTTCCTAGAGGCCACATGTCATATGTGGCGTGTGATAGGGTATTTACTGGGCATCAAAGATGAGTACAACATTTGCGGTCGTAATTGGGCAGAGTCCCGCCCGCGCTTGGAGATAGTCATGCATAAGGTTTATAAACCGGCTTTGTCCAGCACAACTGACGAGTTTTATCGCATGACCGAAGCGCTTATACATGGACTTTGGCATGTTAACACAATGCTGTCTGTCAAGGCAAATATTTTCTTTACAAAGAGACTTGCCTACGTCAAGGGTTACGAGTATTTTAGCTTTGATCATCTCGTGGGGGAGGAGCGGGATCCCAAGCAAAAATCATGTTATTATGATCTAGGTTTTTGGGATCGGTTTATCGTTAGTTATGGCTTGTTTATTGTTACATATTTGCACAAATATGCTTTTGTACGTTGGTATTTTAATTTCCGCGTTTGGCTCATGGACTTGTTTACGTACTATTTGCCATATGTAGCCATTTGGAAGTTTGGGATAAAATGGGCTTATGTGAGCATATTCAAGTCTGGTGGCAAGGCACTCGAGCTGGAATTAACTAAGGACGATTAATTGAGTAATATATTTTATATAATTGTTTTATTTTTTTATGTGTCACTGTCTAGTTACATTTAAAGTTAATGTTAATTTAAGATAAAATATATTGTTTTGGGACCGGAATCAAATATTGCTTACAACACTTAAAGCGATAAGTATTTGTAATCGATAGACTGTTATCGTTTATTGCGCGTTTTCTCGTTTTTCACAAATTGTTTATTTATTGTCAAAAATAAAAAGTAATTGTCAATAAAATGTTTTATCACGTAAGTTTATCAGTCAAATATATTGTTAACAGCAAATTTTAATGAAATATTACACAGATTTCATTGGAGCACGAAATTCTGTTGCATCCGCGCTATTTTGGACCGCAACTGCTGGAGACGGTGAAACAGAAGCTATACTCGGAGGTGGAAGGCACGTGTACCGGCAAATATGGTTTTGTTATAGCTGTAACAACCATTGATCAAATTGGTTCCGGTGTTATACAGCCTGGTCAAGGATTTGTTGTCTACCCAGTAAAGTACAAGGCAATTGTCTTTCGACCATTTAAAGGCGAAGTGCTTGATGCGGTGGTCAAGCAAATAAACAAAGTTGGCATGTTTGCCGAAATTGGACCTCTATCATGTTTTATTTCACATCATGTAAGTGTTAATTGTGCTAAAAGTAATTTCTTTTTTAATCTTTATTTGTGTTTAGTCTATTCCCGCGGATATGCAATTCTGTCCAAATGGCAATCCACCATGCTACAAATCCAAAGATGAGGATGTAGTTATATCGGGCGAGGATAAAATACGACTGAAGATAGTCGGAACGCGTGTAGATGCCACTGGCATTGTAAGTTCTTTAAATTTGTTTAAACGACTCCAAATATAGTTAAAACTACTTACAGTTTGCCATTGGAACATTGATGGATGATTATCTAGGACTAGTTTGTAATTAGATAGGCTCAACCCGTCGCAGTTTTACAATACAATTAATATATATTTATATATATATTTTTTTTTTAACATTAATGAAATGCATTTTACATATCTAGGTGTATATATATATATATAGTATAAATACTTTATAAGATTTGATTTAAATTCAGAGGTACGTTACATTTGTAATTCTGTGTGTGTATATCATATGCGGGAGCTACAAATATGGATGGATAATTTAAGTAAATAAATAGCACGATACATCTGATTAAAAGAATAGCTAAAGCTACCGATGTAGTTAATATTATAAGCGTAGATTAACAAGGATTATTTAATAAGAATAATGGATATTCTTGCAGAGCGTAATAGGTATTTAAAAAATTTTTAGCATACGTAAAATTGAAAATTGCACATAACAAAATAAGGTACTAAAGCATAAATGTTCCATAGAATTTTGTTCAGATTCAATACTTAGGATTTAGGGGTGGAATAAGCACATATGGATGATTGTAAACATTTTTATAAATTATGAAAAACCTTTACAAATGAAAAAAAATAATGTTGCAACTAATGCTGGACTCACAAATCCCAGGAGAACAGGTGATGCTTAACCAGCATATCGCGTACTCCATCCTTTAGCGGCTGTGATTCCTTGCCCTGTTTGGGAGGCAATTCCCAATCCGGATTCAGATTAAATGCAAACTGTGAAAGTATGCGTAGTTCACATTTAATTTGAACCCAGCCCGGAGAGTCAATAAAGCTCCAACTGTGATACCATTTCTGTACGACCTCTTGACAGGCGCAAAGCACTTCAAGCCACAAATGCAGCACCTGCTCGTTGAGGCCCAGGCAGATGAGTGAACGCAGCTTGACATCCATTTGTGCATGTGCATTGTCATGTGTTTGATTGATTGCTTGCACGCAACGATAGAGCAGCTCCTCAGGCGTTAGAACTTTGCCGTCCTCATCTAAGCGATACGTTTTACATAACACCAACCGACTGTACACGGACTTGAAGTCCTTTTCCACTTCGAGCGATGAAACCTCCTCTATAAAAAGCCAAGGGTGTATGGGACCACCCAGGAATGTGGGTCGTTTCATGCCATGCTCCAGGAATGCTTTAATAGCAGGCGCAAGTGTGCCGCGTACCAGATCTGTAACCGTTTCCGATATGGCGTCATCACCAGCTGAGGTATAGAGTTTGCTGCGTTCATCGAGCAGTTGCACAAATTTTGCAGGAAACCAGCCGCGCAAGCCGTTAAGCTCACCTACCCAGCAATGTTCATCCTTCTGGCTTATTATGGTAATTATGTCATTGCGTCTAAAGCCTAGCTCATCATCGTCGTGACGCTCAAAGTCATGCAGCGCCTTGGCGCGTCGTTTTCGTGTACGTGATACATTGATAAAGTTCTCATGATCCTTGGCATGCGATTCGCTGCTATAGTTGGCCGTCAGCTGTATATGTCCCGATAACTTGGGCTCAATGGTAATAAAGTGGCGTCCTACTTTTAAGATAGCCTCACGCAGATCTACCAATATTTCTGTTTGCCGAATGTTTTTGTTCTTCAGCTGCTCAGCTTCAGGATCGCTACGAAATAGAAATGCTTCCAGTATGGATTTACTTTTACGCACTTGCCTGCGTGCCAGTTGCTGTTTAGGAAGATTCGAGGCTGCTTCTGGGTTGCCAATCTGATGACCCTGATCGGCCATCAGGTAAGCCAAATGTCGTCGTCGGTGCGTATCAATAACGGTCTGACTTAACGAGCCGCCCACCTCCAGCGCCTGATGAAACAGTACTTCCACATCGTCCACCTCACAGCACATGGAAAGTGAATTAAATATTTGTGCAGAGTTTTCCAAATGCTTCAGGTCCTGTTCCTTAACTTTAAGCATGCCCAGCGTTAGCTGAAACAACACTATCGAGCCCTCATAGAAGAACCAGTCCCAAATGCGCACCAGTAGCTTCATATGCACCACATTTGCAAAGAGAGTGAGGAACCAATGCAGCGTTATAAGCGACAAATCAATGTCATGCCGTTTGAGCGTTTCGTCCACACTGGACAAATAGTTGGCTATGAGCGTTTGCATTACACGTTGATCCGCTTGTATGCCAAGCAATGTTGAGCTGTAATACGAAGCTGGGAGCAGATCCTCAACAATAGTAACCATCAACCAAAAAGCGTTCTCCTCCTCCATGAAGAGCAAGAGGCAAGCCACAATGACACCCGTGCCCTGGCAGTAGCCAATATCTGGAAACAGCCACGCGATTCCACGCAAAATGCGACGCAATCGTGGTATGCCCGTTCCATTTGGATGGCTAAAGCAACAATTTGTTGGCAATATCCGTAATAGGTCCTTTTCAATTTGCTTTGAGGTCATTAGCTGGTCGTTGCTGGAAGCTGTTGAAAGAATAGTTTATTCTTAGAAAGTTATAACTTTAGTATATACTTACCCTTTACAATATCCTGATAGCTAGTCTCGCTTTTTTGCTTCTTAGCTAGTGCGCCGGATAAACGCATCCACATTTGGGGTCGTAAACTATGTGGTATACCCTTAAGCACCATTTTTCTCAATTTTTCCGTACGTTGTGGCAGCAATTCAACGTTCTCCCAGCTCAGCTCTGTTGCCTCCTTGTTATGCGCAAACTCTAAATGTGCTATCCACTGCAAACGCTGTTGTGCGTCCTCTAGAAATGGTATGCTTAGTAATTTATTAGAGCTTTGCTCTGGACCATCTTCCTCCTCCACTTTAAATCCAAACTCATCAAAGCGATAATCTGGCTGATCATTCGGACCAGCCGCAGCCAGCTCTGATTCTCCGCCCAGTTTGGCCAAGATCTCCTGTGGCCACATTGAAGGTGTTAACGCTGAAAATGGGCCACCGGGATTTGGTCGCAGTCCGTCTGCTATGCTCAACTCTTCCATCATAGACGGCAGCTCTCCATTATCATCTTCTGAATTCAAGGTCTGTAGTTTGCGCTGTTGGCAGCGTGGAAAATGAGCAATATTAATTAATTTGATAAGCAATCTTTTGACATAATTTTTTACCGTATGTTCTTCACGACCCACGTAGCCCTCGTGGTCGCGCACTGTCTCAAATATGCTTCTGGCTCTGTCCATCTTACCAGGTAACGAAACGCCTATGTGTTCAAAACATTAACTTAACTTGGTCTCTATTTGTTTACACAATTTTTTCGCAAACTTTCGTTTTTAACTGTTTGACATTTCTAACAAATTTCACTGTGATGGCAGTATCAGCTGTTCCGATTAACGATTTCGAGAGCGGCTAACGAGCGTTGCTCGATAACAACAGGTTCCATCACAAGCGGAGGTAACAACTCGCACAGCTGTTGAACGTTGCGTGTTTTGCTTTTGTTTATTTGCTACCCACAAATTGATATCCAATGAGATAAATCTTTAGCATAACAATGCAGATAAAGCCCATAATAACGTGTACGTATTTGACTTATAAAAATTGTTTTATACTTGTGTTGCTGAGTTTGTATGTACATATGTTTTGCAGACTCTGGCTCTTATCCACTCTTTCGCTCGCTGGAGGCTCAAATATTAAATGCAATACCCTTGGACACCTGCGAATGGCGACGCACCTTTCAGCGACCAACGAAACATGTGCGATTAGAGGCACAGACGCAGCAATTTAGCGTGGAGCCGTTACAGAAATATAAACAGGGCGATTGGAGCATTTTGGAGCACCCGATATTGCACATTTTTGTTACCGAATGCAATGTAAGTAAATATGAGTTTAATTAACAAAGCAACGTCTTTGACGAATACCATACGTTATCCAGGACGTGGACACCTACAAGGCAACCATACGTGAGGAAATTGATACTTGGCTGAAGCTGTTGGCCAGCTATGGCGTTTCGGACTGGATGATTTTGCTGGTGGAGACACTTGACATGCGTAAAACTAAAAATTTACTACCACGCACCACGGTGCTTGACAAGATGCGCCTGGATTTTGGCAGCAAAAACGACGATCGTTGCATTTCTGTTTTGAATCCAGCCAAATTTGAGCAAAAGTCCACGGAATCGTTTCGTTGTCTAGTGCAGCGTATACGCTTTCTCATGCTAACCAGCTATAATCGCAATATAGCCAAGTACGAGGAATTAATACGAAGCAAACGTGAGCGACGCAATCAGGATGATTGGGACTTTCGTCAGTATTTCTTTATGCAAGAGGATTTAGCACTGATATTTGAAAAACTGGAACTGCCCACGGAGGCGCTTATACAATACGATGAGTTGGATGCAATGTTTTCGCAGTTTATTACGCATACGGGCTTTAATGAAAAGCAACAGTGGCTGTCTTACTTTAAGCGTCCTCTCAGCGCCTTTCATGGAATATGCCTCAGTCGCGCGGATAAGTTTGAGTTTCGTGAGAAGATACGCACCGAGGGCGTTTCACTGCTAGAATTCCGTAATTATTTGTTTGAGCGACAGGCGTATTTGCTGCTCAGCTGCAACGAGATACCGGACATAGCCAAGCGACTGCTGGACTTTTTGTTTTCCACGCTGCGCGAGGTGGAGTATATTAAGCTGGACTGTCAGGAGGGCGCGCTTAGCTGCTGGGAGTTTGTCTGTGCCTTGGAAGTACTGCAGCTTTGCGAGCAGGCCATGGAACCCAATGAAGTTAGCTGCTTTCAGCACTGCGCACCCATTTGGAATCTGGCCAAGGATAAATTGTATGAGCTGGGCAAGCTTTGTGGATTGCTGCCTGGTTGCACGCCCAGTTCTGAACAGCTGCATATTGTGGTGCAGCTTTCCTCAGGTATAGGAGACGCGCCGCAGCAGCCACTACAATTTTTGGAGGCCATGCCACAGTTGCGTGATCGCTCGCCCAACCGCAAGCCCAAGAAGTCTGCTGCGGAGCAGCTAAAAGAGGCGCTGGGCTCGAATATGGCATTTCAAAAGCTATACTTGGAGCTAGCAGAGCTGGCTATTAGCACCTATAAGCATGTGGCTCGTTTGCGCTCTGCGCGTCTTGTGGGCCTGGATCTAGGCAACTTCTATTGCGCCCTGAATGAGCCGCACAAGGCAGTTGGTTTCTTTACGGATTTGTTGCGTGAACTCAAGGCGGAAAACTGGCATACACTAAGCTCACAAACGCTGCTAGAGTTGGCCAATTGCTATCGCAAAATGGGCGACTCGCTGGCCTATACAAAAACCTGCAGCTCCATTAGCTGTTGTGCGGAGTTGGAAACGCTCGTGCGCACTTTTTACTTTGACGAGTTTCTCAAATCGCTGAAAACGCTTAAGACAACATTATCGGCGCAACCTTCGATGGAGAATGCCAACTATTGCGTGCTGGAGGATCATTTTCGCATTTTGGACATTGAAGTGCTCAACACAAAGCCCATCATACAGGATGAGTTGCTGCTGGTGCAGCTCAAGCTGGACAGTCTATATCCGCGTGGTATTGTAGTGGAAAGCATGAAGCTTTGCTACGAGCTGCATGTGGCGCCTGAATCTGAATCTGATGTGCTGCAGCAAGTTGCGCTAACAGCGCCCAAGCATAAGGAGTGTAGCTCACGCTTGAAGGTATCCTTGCAGCTGTTTCACAAGCAGGATAATACGCTCAACTGCGCCTCTGTGGTCTGCGATACGCCCAAGAGCAAGCAGCCAGTCCGACGCAGCAGCAGCACCAAGCGCAAGCTTTCACCCAGCATGCAAGCAGACTTTGCCAATTTTGTGCTAGCGGAGAATATAGCACTGCACCCGGGCATCAACCACATAGAGCTACAAGCCAAAGCAACGCGCGTGGGTCGCTGGCAATTCAAGCAGTTGTGCCTGAGCATGTGCAGCTTGGAGTTTCTTTCAGAGCAGCTGCCGTCCACTGCACAGCCGCCTAGTTTTGAGATCAGCACCAAGCCCGCCAGTGCCACATTGGAGTTCAAGACTCTCATAGCGGGCATAGTGCAACCCTTTAATTTACATGTCTCCGCTGGCAGTTTCATCTTTCCCGCTGATGCCAAGATAACACTGCGTTGCTCAAAGAATCTGCGTCTACGTCAGGCGCTGGCTAAAGATGAGGCAAGCTATAATGATGATGCCACGTTCGAAACTCAACTGCAGGTGCCGCTGTTGCAACTGAAATCGTTTGAGGAACGACGCCTGCCGCTGGAGGTGCTAACTGATATGCCTGGACGAAAGGTGGCCAAGCATTATGAGCACCATATTACGCTCAACTGTCCGTGGTCGCGCAATGAGCTGCAGATTCCCGTTGAGTTTCAGCCTGCCATGGAGGCCACTTGCCGTTTACATACATGCGGAACGCAAAAGTTTTTACAGGTCATTATGAAGGGGCTGGATGGAGAGCTGTTGCTGCAGCATGCCAAGGTTAAGTGTGATGTGCCGGGAGTGCGTTTGCAGGATCTGAATCCCAGCTCACAGCAGCCAATTGTAAGCATTGTAAGCAACTTAATTTACATAATTTACAAACGTTCTTTCTGCTTGCAGGAGATACACAAGAGTTTGACTGTCACCTATCTGTATGAGATACAAGTGGAGCCTTTGAAAACGGAGCAGGAGCTGCCAATTGTGAAGGTGCATTTTGTAGTGAAGTATGCCACAGTGCAACAGCCAGAGGTCTGGCGTAATTATGGCTGTGCCTTTGATCTGGTTGATTACTCGACGCTCTTCAAGCTGCAGGCACAGCTTGAGCCCAATGAGTTATGTCGTCTGCGCACTGTTTGCAATTTACACTTGAAGATTACCAAAGTTAATGAGAATCCCTATACGGATTTAATGTACGAGGTGCTTAATGATCAGAATCTCTGGGCTGTTTGTGGTCGTTCGGCGGGTAAGTCGACGTTTGTCCAATTCGTAATAAATCTTTGATTTGCTTTTGATTTAATTCTAATTTCTTGACACACGATTTACACTACTATTTTAATGCATATTAAGAAACGGGTAAGTTTTTGGTTCTAAACACACGCACACACACACTCACAATAGTACTCACACACTCGTAGTTCCAATTGTAGTTAGGCTTTTAATTGGTTTGCTAATCCACATAACAAAATTCTCGCTTTTCCAAGTTTATTCAAATATGAAATAACTGTAGCTTACCTTATTTTAGGCGTGGTTTCTATGAAAGATGTAGACTGTCATTCCATATCCTTGGATGTGATGCCTTTGAGCACTGGATTTCTGCCCATGCCTAGCATAAGATTGTCCAAATACACCGCCGGTGGCAAAAGCAAGACTGATGCGCATTCGAAAGTGCATCCATTTCCGCCTGGACAGGTCTATAATTCCACCAAGAGCATGCAGATTCATGTCATAGCCAGCGTGAGCGCGGAACAGTAATTAGCCAAATCTTAACTACATTCATATACATACAAATAGTCTCTATAGTCAAGTATTATTTATTGTCAAATGCATTGTTATTTAACCTAAAAGAAATAGACAAATCTAATGTCTGTGATTTAAGGCAGCAGCTCGCTGCTTAGTTTTTTCAATTGTGCCTCCTCCACACGGTAGTAGTGCCAGTCCTCGCTGGCGGTTAGATTGCTAGCACCTAAGCGCTCGTAAAACCCGCGCGCCGGATTCCAGCTGAGCACATGGAAGTCCAGACGACGGCAGCCAAACTTAACTGCCAAGGCGGCCACTTCACGAAAGATGCGAGCGCCGGCGCCGCGTTTGCGGTATGCAGGACGCACGTAGATGTCCTCGAGAAATAAAGCACGTCCCTGCCATGTGGAATACGAATTGAAACAGATCGCATAGCCGATGATATGTCTGTGCATGGAAAGTAGTTGCTTACAGTGTCATTCAATCTTATCGAACCAACGCAAATGTTTGCCAAACAGATTTATGAAATTGTTGTTTGGGCAGCAAACATTTGTCTGTCAACGGCGCTTATCTTACCTTGTGGCATTGTCTACGAGCACATAGATTTGACAATATTCTGGGCCACCAGACAGGCCCGCATCACGTATAAGATCTGTTTGAAATTCAATTATGAATAGTAATTCGTCTAAGTTTTCTCTTATCAGCTTACCCTGTTCACTTAGCTCGGGGCCATTGCTCATGCGTTCAAAGTCAGCCAGCTCCTTAAGTCAAAAATAAGATAAATCCACCTTAAGATTAAGTTTAGACTATAACTTACCTGTATCATTTCTCGAACTGCTTTAATATCCTCTATTTCGGCACGCCGAAAGCTAAATTCAGTCTGCTCCGACATTATTTTTGGTTTACTGCTGTCTAGGTAGCACTATAGTTATGCTATAATTGATCAGTTTTAGGCGCCTACACGCTTATCGTGAGCTTATCATATCTTGGCAACAAGTTTATGTTTATAAATCGTAAACTGGGTTGTCAGCTTTTTTAAATGTGAACTAGTTCTTGCTTAAAAATGAATCGGCTTATAGTTTTCAAAATCATTATTCGTCAAAATAAATTGGAATATACAAATAAAGTTATTTCATATGTAAAATTAAGCTTTTAGCATAAGTAAAATATTTGTTTTCTTTAGGTTAGTATCATAAATAAAAAATTCCTCTGTTCTGTTAAACTCTCTACTTAAAGATTTAATGTTAGGTATTATGAGCAGCCACTCATATATTCGAATGTATTAGGTTTATCAGCAGGGATCACAGCTAGGTTGTAAACACAATTGACCCTTCAACAAACACTATGTGCGTTTTACATACAGTCATATATATTTTTTTTTCAATTTTTATTCTTATTAGTCAATAATATTGTACACTTGCCTGTTATACTTTTAATTTTATTTCTAAAAAATCTGTGCTTATCTCTTGCGGCACCGTCACGATGATGCGACCAAAGATTGAGCCAATATATGTATGGAAATATATATGTATGGTATGTATATATTTAAATGCACATATGTATATACACACATTGTATGTACTATATGTATATATTATGTAGTCATAGCTTGATTATTTATGTCGGCAATGCGACCCGAACTTAGTCGTTAGCTCGCGCATTTTTCGATTTCTGTTTGAGTTTTTGTGTTCTTACACTTTTGTTTTTATTGTTGCACTTGGACTCTTATCTTCTTTGGTGTTTTGCTTAATGTAATTCACATTTTTCAATTCCTTTTAAATGAGCATTAATATTTTATATTTAAATTAAATTATCGCTGGGCATGCTCAATGAGCGCCAGCAAAAACAAAAAGAAAAGCAAAGTCAAGCTGATAACATAGAAGCTGACTGCGCTCCGGGATCACAGCAGGCATATATGTATACATATAAATATATATGTATGTATAGCTTATGTATGTATTGACCTTTATGCTGCTAAAGTCTGCAGAGCTCGTCTCATTTTTTTTTTATCTTTTGCCCACAATAAGCCTTCCGGGCTTTGCTTTGCCCTTTGATGATGCATGCTGTATATTTTCAAGCTGATAGGGCTAAGCCACACCCACACCCTCATAGTTAGACATAGAATAAGTCATTATCGCCTTAGGATCCGGGCCCTTTCTCTTCTGATCGACGGCGCCTGCTTAAAGTTTTTTCATACGGTTTGTTTACCTTCTTATCTGAGTTGAGCTAGCTTTGTTTTCAGCACTACAGCTACTTGCTGACTTCTTATCACAGTTTGCAATATGTTACTTTTACATATACATATATATATATATATTTTTATCATTTTCAGTGACGTCAGAGCGGCCGGCGACATATACTTATTATTTTTGTAGGAATTCCTTTGCACATTTTCTTTATCGTGTTTTGTATTTTGTATGCATTAACTTATCGCTCAATTGTTTTGTTTCCTGCACTGCTAGACATTCGGGCGCTCTCTTCTATTTACACTCAATTTTTATCGTTGGGGGAAAATATAAACAAATAGAGAAAAAAAATCTTACGAAGATATTGTTGTTTATTTTCAATATAAAAACTCTACCCATTTAGGTCGTTTGTATTATTTTAGAAAAGGATTCGGCTATTTTTTCAAGTTATCCAAAATAAAGTTAGCGTTTCTGGTTCTCAAGAAAACTTTAATTGTATAAATACCACATGAATTATTAATAATTATAATAAAGGTAAAATAAATCATAAAGTATCGACAAGGGACCTTTCTGGATTATTTATTTCTAATGTTAGACATGCGGGTGTTTGCAATTGCAAACAATCACCAGCAATAGTTTTTTTTTATTATTATAAAAGTCGCTGATAGAGGTAATCAGCAGCAGCAGTGTTTCCCGAGTTTTCGAAGCCATCAAACCTTTTCAAACATACTTACTAATAGCAATATTGATAAGGATATATGAGAGTATACTCAGACATGAGCATAATCGAAAATATATGTGTGCGAGCGGGAGACACATACGGTTGGGTCCGATAAGTATAGTCGCGCGACCAACGCGTGATGCAACTTAATCAAATCGGTTTTGGTCTCCGCACCTCTCTCGCTCGTACTCTCTCTCTCTGGCTGTTGCTGATTTGTTGTGGCGTCAGTGGGGCTGGGGTGGTGGTCTTGCCTCTGATAGCCATATCTTGTGGCAGCCGGCCGTCCAATCAGAGAGTCAGCCAAACTAAAAACACCGGGCAAACGGAAAACGCTCAACAGGCAACAAGGCACGGGGAACGAGTTCGACCGTTTCTCCGATAATAAAGTAGCTACCGAGCTGACGAGCGTTACTCATTGGGTAGATTGTTATTGTTATTGCTGGTGTTGTTGTTGTTGTTGCTGCTGGTTTGTTGTGTGTTGCGTTTTTGAAAAGGTGATATGAAATGTGCTCTGATAAGTTTTAATCAAGAATATTTTACTCGTATTGCTTTGGTGGGCACTGGGTTCACAGTCTCTCAGAGTAGCATTTGAAAAGTTGTAGTAGTAAGTCGAATTGCTCGGATCGCTCCGGTCTATACACACACACATACACGCATCAAGATGTGGGTGATTGACAATAGACTAACTAACAACGCTTCCTGTGGGCCGTGGCGGGTGATAATCACGTGATTTTTTCTGTGGGCGTGCAAACGTCTACCACAATTTTTAAGCGTGGAAAATGGAAAAAGTGAAAATGTTGCGCCGGCGCATGGAAAACCCTTCAAGGCAAAAATATTTAACCACAAAACGTGACGAGTTTAACCAGCAACAGCCAAGGGGCGCCCAAAATGCAAAAAAAAAACCCCTGAAAGAGTTGAGATCTCTATTTTCCCTCAACTGTAAGTGACACTTTTATGCGGTCGCATAAACAAGGTTAACGCCCACGGAATGTGTTTCCAAAAACCATCACACGACAAATTACAAATTTAACGCTTACTTAGCGATCGATGTGCGAGTGTATTTGTGTGCGTGTGTGTGTGAGTGTAACAGATGCCCAATCTACGTTGTCTCATCATCAGGCGTAGACCACATGTGCGTCTAGTCCAAACGCCCCTCATAATGAGCACAGCAATATAACTAGAATGGATTACGATACAAAGATCGTGCTATTCCTATTACACGGTGGGTTTTGCACGCGCCACAATGATTCACGTGTAAAAAATGTAAGTATCCAAATCTATTACAATTACTTAGATGGAATAAGTTAGTAAAATACATATAGTATTACTTAAGTTGGGGTAGACCGCTACCATAATTACAAACTTTAAAAAAATAAATCGAAGCTGCGCGAATCTTTAGAATTACAGTCGAGGAGTAGTTGCTACTTTGCTAAAGATCCAACTAGTCTTTGTGGTATTACTCACCTGTATTCTTACGTTTGAATACAGTACTTCAAAGTTTTGAAGTATTGAATGCGTTACGTATTTTTCTTGTAACTTGAAATAGAGCTAATGATTCATATACAATATAAAACGAATTATGATGATCACGGTAAACCAGCATGACGAGCAACGAACCCCACAGCAGAGCTTCATAGAGAGACGAAGAGGCGTACTTGTGGTCGGAGCCGTATGGAAAGTGTACGGCTAACGGTTGCATTGGTTATGGGTTTTGAGTTTTGAGCGTGGAATAGAGGCTAGGGGCTTGGGGTTGGGGCTGATGTTGTTGTGTACATGGACGGTCGTCTGTCGGCTGTCAAAGCAGCAAGTGCTCCATATACACACACACACACACACATATACGAATGTTTGTGTGTGCTCCATAGCAAAAAATATGGTCCCTTGACTTGTGCGTTCAAATGTATGCGGTCGCCGAGCAATGACGGGCCTTATCAATAGGCCCCTACAGTAACAGCAACAGCAACAGCAACAGCAACAGCAACAGCAACAGCAATAGCACATTATAATATACATTATATGAACAAAAACAAAACAACAGCAATGCTGAGGAATAAAATGAGCGCTGTTGCCGCGTTGCCTCGCAAGAATGTGAAAACAAAAGAAATATATATATATATATATATATATACATATATAAATGGCTATACTATGTACTATGTGTATATAAAACTTGCTTTAAGCTTCCTGTCAAAGTCTTACAGCAGTCATATTTAATTTAATATGTACACATAAATATTTATTTATAACACATGCAAATAATATAAATTAATGCAATCATAGCTTAACAGTAATTTTCCAGAGAACTGCAAAGCATTGCATTTGTATATCAATCTCATAGATACATAAATAGGGCTACAACTTTGCCTTGGAGCGATTCAAGCAAACAACAACACGTGCATGGGACGATGACATATTCTTGTAAAATGCTTGGCAAACAGCACCAAACACAGAACTCACCCTCCATTAGTTTGCTTAAGAACAATGCAAGAAACCGCGACAACAAATACCGCAAAAATACAAAAAAAAGGAAACCAAAACCAATGCAAGAGCGGGAGACATATGTGCGTTTACTTAAATTAAACATAAAACAAAAAGAAAAACAAAAAAAATGTTAGCGTATAAAAGGAATTTTGTGAAATTCCGAAAGGTAAACATAAAAAAACAGCCAGCAAACAAGCAACAGATACAATATACAAGATACATTTATGCCTACGACAACACGTACATGTATTTGTCTTAATTGCCAGAGCACTTAATACACAAAGTGCGCCAATGTCTAGAAGTAAGCCATATCTGCCATAGTGCGACCGCACCTACTATACTTCTATATATGCATGTATATATAGTAACCGACTTGCTCTATTTGGAGGCATCGTCATCGGTTTCGGCATCTGCCAGCGCGTGTCTCTGCTTTACTTTGCCATTGAGTACCTGTTGCTGGTTAAGACTCTACCTGTACGTAATGTGTTTAACAGGATATGAGCAAGACACACTTAGACCCCGAGCCGGGTCGTACCTCGAAGCTGGTCTACATGTTCAAAACTCTGGCTTGCTTTTGTTTATTGCATTTAATTGGTCGAATATTACTTTCGCTGCCGCATAAAAATGTTGGGTTTATGTCCTTCTCTTTTTTGGTATTCATTCATAAATTTGCTTGGGTTATTCCCAGACCGAACATGAATGGATTTGTTATACTTTATGTAATGCACTTTTAATGTGGAAACTCCGAAAATCAAGCTAATGTGGTCAACAGTGAACAAAAACTTATGTCAATAACTATTCTATGGAAAAGGTGTGAAAAACTTTATGACAGACTTTGCACCTTGCTTGAATTTAAATGAATGAAACATATTTTTAAAAATTTAAATCATATTAGATAGTTTTTCTTACAGTTTATTCAATTTTATAGTTGAGCTAACAAATAGTTTGTGGACAAGAAAAATCTTTTTAAATTTGAGTTTAGCTTGAATCTTTTTAAAGACTTTGTACCTTACTTGAAATCAAAATAAATAAAGCAGCAACAAAATATTTTGTAAACATTATTGCTGTGTTAACACCAAATGTATTGACAACAAAAATAAAATGTTTAAATTTGAACTTTGAATGAATAGATTAGCACAGCTGTTAATCAATTATTTTTAATTCCTTTTTAATACGAGTACGAATACTCTAAATATTTTTTACTAATGCGACTTAATCCCCCGCGGTTAAGCAATCATTTTTAAAAGTAATACAACTTCAACTAGACAGACGATCTACTTAGACAGCGCCAGGCGCACAGACATCGGGTTTTGAATAGAAAAGTAATATTTTTAAAATTATATAACCGAACAAGGACAACAAAAAACAATTGTTTGGCTTGACCTTTTGTTTATTTGTTTTGGCACGTACAATGGCGAGCGTTTGCCTAGACAAAAAAGGGTCCTACCCTTAGTCCTGCTCACCACCGATGTGTCCTGATGATCAATTTTGATCCTGTCGGCGCGTGTTTTCAATTATTGTTTACTTTTACAACAAATTTGTCGGCTTACCTGAGCTGCCATTTACCTGAAAACCCAAAGCAATGGCCGTCTTCATATTGCCTTGACTTAGATTAGTGCTGATCAGTTGTATTGATCGTGGCTTTTTGACGGTTTTTAATAAGCCAACTATTTAAATAGGCTGATTCCTCAAGTGTTTGTTTACCTTAACTGTGGGAAAAACAGCCTCAGCTGAAAATGTGCATTAAATATGTAAGTAATATTGCATCAAATATTGTTTGTTTATATAGAGATGCTGGTTGGGATCAGGCGCTAGACTATACGTTGCTTGTTTGTACTAAAAATTAGTTGAGTAAATTGTTTATTTACAATGATGAAAGAAAGGATAGCTTTGGTCCTAACTAGCGTGTGTCACAACATATTGATTGATTTGAAAATTTGTTTCTTCATTACGATGATTTGAAAAAATATTTATCTCAAAGAAATGTGCTACAAATCTGTTTCAAAATCTAATATTATTACGATATACTTTTTATTAAAATATTTTTTAAATAGTAATAATCAAGAAAATTGATTCAATACTTATGCAAATATTTAGAAAACATTTTAATCGGTCGGTAAGATTATAAGTAAATAAAAATGCAATTGTTTTGCGAAAGGCCACTATATTATTATAAGAGGAATCCTAACTGGCTAGCACTACATTAAAAAGGACTTTAGGCATTGTAAAGTGTGTGTTAAAGAGTTGTGGTTGCTGGTGGGGTTTTGTCAAGTGTTTTGCCGATAAGAGAACACTTGACTTGTGGCGGCTTAATTGATATTATCAAATGCCATAAAGCAGTAGAACTAATAGTCAGATAACTGCAGCGTGCTTCTAAATATCCTTGGAAACTCAAGTGCAAAATAAAATGCACTCGATACGATTACCGGGCATAGTTAATATTTATGTTCTAGCTTGAATTTGAGAAATATTAAAAATGCATAAATACATCAACGGTGTTGATATCTGAGATACATATTCTCTTCTATGTGGATACACACGTCTGTGTGTGTGTGTGTGTGCGGTGTAGTTGACACTTGTTAGTGCCCAGGCAATAGCAATTTTGGTGCACCATAAATATGTCAAAATAATGTTAAGTCCATTGGCTGCGCACACTCATAAATACTATAACCGAAATACTCAAAGTCTCGTGGGATATACAAATAAACCCAAGTGCACTGTATATAAATATAAATGTACATACGGCGAATGCTTAATTTTGAACTCTTTTGGCTTTTTACACGCTGCTTATTAAAACTCCATTAAAAAAGTGTGCATATGTTTTTCTCAGTTATTTTATTGCTCAGAGACGTTTTATTCCTTTGCCTTTGGGGCATTGATTGTATTTAAGAAGAATTGTTTTATGCTGCGGCTCATTGAGAATTGCAATTCAAGTGTGAAACATGGCACCTACACACACACACACACACACATACACAAGCGTACATAGCGTTATCCTTCAGGGATATGCAGCAAACTCGCATTCCAGTAATAAATCAGCTCATTAGCTAGTTGACATTGTTGCCAGAGTGCATGAATGATTTATGCATAATGCTTGGAAATCGCTTCTAACTACTCGTGTTTTGTGTTTGTTGACACTCACCTCCCTTCAAAGTAACCACACCATTAAAAAGGGATTTTAGATTTCGAATCCCACACACATACAACAATAGTTCAACTACTTTTGAGGTCACCTACCGTTATTAGCATTTGGGCCCAATGCATTTGGTTTAGACTTAAGCTTATCGCGCCTAACAACCCATGACATTGCTATGGAGCGCTGGTTCTTGTGAGAACCACGCTTAGCATGTGGGCTTTGGAGCTTTAAAATTGTACCCAATATGCACTGTACATAGAGAAATTTCAATTTAGGCCTGTCAACAAACTGCTGACGTCTTAGCATGGGCCACTTTAGGCTAAAGTTTCAAATAAATCACAGACACATGTAACCTGCGACTGAACTTAGTGTTGAACCTTATATATTTTTATAGAAACAAATATAATATTTCATACTCTCACAATCGCAAAAGTAATTTAGTATTTTCAACAGTTTTGTATGGCATTTAAAAAAAAATTAGTTTACTTGTTTTTATCCAAAACTATAGTTTACTATTAAGGCTTTTCTTTTTCAAATCTATAGGGCATTAAATCTTCGATGTGCCAAGATTTGTTGTTTAAGTATTTTTTATTTTTGTATTGTATAAATTGAAAATTTGTTAATTAAGCAAAAAAGAATATTAAATTTAGTACTTATATACACATGTGTATATAACATATATAAATATATAAAATGTAAAGCTTGAGGCCGTAAACAAAATTCGTTCGTCGGCCTCTGGACAAGTGCCTTAAGCACTAATAAGCAGCATCCAGACATCATCGACAGCCAACTTTGCGATCTTGCTGCGCCTTATCAGTGCTTTTTTTTTTTTTTAATATTTTAAGTTTGTTTTCGTACATTATTTTTGTTTCAAAATTGCCACAGAGGTTAATCAGGGTAACTTGTGTGCTCGAGCTGAGCTGAATGAGCCGATCCACTTGAGAATCGCCTACTTTTTGGTTTAAGCATCGTAAAAATGTTGAAATGTCCAAACAGATCGTTGGTGCTGCCTATTCAAATGTCGATAAAAATGCCATAAAACAAAGTAGAAAATCTGTAGGGTTTGGGATCTTTTACGACTTTGCTTCGTCCTGGTTCAAATATAACAATCTTTTAATCAGCCATTAGAACGCTGTTCAAGTACACGGCGGCGCTCGAAATATTAAAAACATATATTTTTTACGACTTTTCGAAATTATTTTGGCGCGTCGTCGCCGTCTTGGGAATTGGCGAAAGAAATCTGGGCACAAGTGAAAGTACTTAACTCTAGCAAAGTGTTCGGTTCTCTACTTTTATTTTCTCACGGCGCCTGGTGCCCTTCGGCTCCAGCTACGTGGCATATCCTTGGCGCTGCTTATGAAATTCTACACGCATCTCATGGCATAATATTTAATGTTTCTCTCTTGATGTGCATGAAAGTATTTTAGTATTTGGTAAAATTTTAAAATATGCATGCTATGTTGAAAAATTCAATTTTGAAATTCTAGTTGTTCCACATATTAAGAATTTTACGCATAATTTCTGAAACTATTGAAATATTAGCCAAGACTAAATTCATTTGATTTAAACATAACGATACAAACTTTTAGGTTGAGATAAATTATGTATTAATATTATACAAACTAT
This sequence comes from Drosophila busckii, assembly GCF_011750605.1. NCBI lineage: Eukaryota > Metazoa > Arthropoda > Insecta > Diptera > Drosophilidae > Drosophila > Drosophila busckii. Next base: position 9,399,222 of record NC_046607.1, read on the forward strand.
TAAGTTGGGATAAACAATTTAAGCTGTTTTCAAAACTAATCGCTTAGGCAGCGTTAATGTGCATTTGTATATTAAAATTAAATCAAATTATCTGCTCGTTGGCACATTAGCTTTAATTGTTGTTAATTTGTAAGCTTCATACTTTTACCAGAGCAGTACTTGCATACATAACACATACACACATGCATATTTATTGTATGTACAAATGCATATGTATGTACATATTAATATACAAATGCAGCCATGTACATATGTACATAAGTATAAAACAGCAGCACACGCTGGCAACAGCCAACCACAACAACGACATTAATAACAACAACAACACCAATACAACTGCAGTTAAGCAGCAACAATAACAATATTTCTACTCGAACAGGCCCGGCTTGAGCCGCCTGCCCTCTGTTCATGGTATTGGGTTTGAGAGGCGTTGCTTAAAATACAACAGCAACACTGGTGGGCGAGAGCGAAAGAGAAAGCATGTGAATAAGCAGCGCGCTATATGATGTACGTGCGATAAGGCCCGCTGCCTGCTGACGAGCAACAGGCATAGTTGTTGTTGAAGGAAGAGAGCGCTGATTTAAGAGAGCGCAGCCAGAGCGAGCGCAAGCTCCCAAGTGAGCGCCAAATCGAGCGCAGATAGTGCTTGCTCTTACAACTGCTGTAACTATTGCTGTTGTTATTGTTGTTGTTGCTATTGCTGCAGTCTGAGCGCAGGCGTTAGAAGCTGTACTGAAAAGAAACATGCATATTGATTATGATTATAATAACGGCATGTGGAGCAGAAGCAAAGTGCAAAGCACAAAATATTATTGTATGAATGGAAGGCGAGCAAAGTGAGAGAGGAGCAAGAAGAGCATCAATGTTCTAGAGAGCGCGTTTGAGCTTGGGATGTTGGGATTTTGCTTTTGTGCTTATTCCATATGTTTGTACGTGCATATGTGTGCGTGTGTACTTATTTGAATTTGTGAAGTGACGTTTTAAAAACACATTTTTTATGATTTTTGTTCATTTTGAAATTAAGTGTGTGTCGAGCTCAGTTTGTATGAAAAACGCGGCGGACACGGACACGTACGTTGATCAGTGCGGAACACTTGAAAAATCTAGACAGTTGACATAGCTCAATCAAATACACACATACATACATCATTATTTACAATCATATGTATGTATGTAAATACAAAATAATTGTCTACTAACTATAAACAAATACTAAAATGACAAAAGCTAGCAAAAGCAAGGAAAAGGATAAAAACGGGAATAATGTTTTGCGAGAGTCGAAAGACCTCTTGTCCAGGGCTGCCCAAATGAAATTCTCCACGTCCGCGTCCAATACAAAGAAGCATACGACAGGCGAAAGGGAAAGAGCAACAGGATCAAATGCCACAACAATTGTATTTAGTCAAGCGCAACAGGCAGTCGCCGCGACCGCGAAAGAGACGGCGATAGAAGCACAGGAGAACGGCGACAACGTCGCGCTTAAGGCACAACAAGAACAAAAACAAAAACAAGAAAAAGAACAAGAGAAAGCAGCGACGCCGACAGCGAATTTATCGTCGACATTTGAGTCGAAGGCTCACTCATCAGTTGCCAGTGAAACGGCGAAGCAAACAGTTGCCAGTACACCAGCAACCGCAGCAGCAGCAGCAACAACAACAGCAACCTTAATTTCAGCAACACCAACAACTGCGAATTCAACAAACAGTGCGCGAAGTTCGAATGTTTTTGTTTATGCTGACAGCGTAAGGCAGCAACAGCAACAGCAGCAACAACAACAGCAGCAGCATCAGCAGCAATTGCAGCAGCCTAGTGACGTCAGTAGCAATATTGTTACAGACGAGACGGCGGCAACTACTAGCAATAGTAATCAAGATAAAGTGAAGCCCAAAACAGAAAACGTAACAAATCTAGAGACAGAGTCAACAATAACAACAACAGTGGCCGCAACTGGCGATAAATATTACAAGATAACAAAAAAAAGTGAAATAAACGAACGAGAACAAAATGCAACAGCAGCAGCAACAGTGACAACATTAGGCATTGCAAATAATGAATTACCGTTGCATTATCGCGGCTTCAACAATTCGGTGATCATAGCCAACTATGCGCATCAGCAGCAGCAGCAACAGCCCGAACAGCAGCAGCAGCAACAATTTTTCGAGCAGCAGCAGTTTGTGCAACTCAAGTTAGAGCAGCAACAACACGGCAGCTGGCTGGCTTACAACAATTGTGCCTACGACTTGACCAGCAACAGCAGCAGCAGCAACACAAACGCAACAGCAACAGCACCCCTGGCACACTTTCCATATCATCCACACGCACATTTATACGATACGCAGCTCAGCGCAGGCATCAGCACGGATCCCATAATGCGCAGCAATTTTACGCTCTACAGCGGCGGCGGTGGAGTTGGTGTGGGCACACACGAGCAACATCAGCTGCAGCAGCATGTCGGCTCGGTTATCGCGCACACCACCCACAGCGCACCGCCCAATATCGATGAGGTCATTGAGGATACACTCAAGGACGAGTGCTTCGATGAGGAGCATGTGTCCAGCTATCATATGCTTACATCGGTCTCTGATCTGCATGTGCTCAAGGAAGCCAATGCCACCATATACTCCATGACGCACGATCAGCTGTTGCAGCAGCAACAACAGCAGCAGCAGCAGCAACAGCAACAACAACACCTGCAACATCACTTGTCACAGCAGCAACATCATACGCATCATCATCACAACAACAACAACTCGGCCAGCTCAGTGGGCGGGGACTCGCCCTCGCCCTCGCACGCCCTGGTCGCCGCCCATGGCAGCGATGCGGCCGCCCTGCAAAGCTTCACGCAACTAACCAATGCACCACTCAGCATTAATTTGCACCGCGATAGCTACGGCAGCCTGTCGCCGGATCACGCCAGCTACTTTAGCACCCAGCTCAATCCAGTGCTCCACACCAGGTGAGTTTCAGTTCCCACTATGAGCTCATTGCTCAGCTCCCATTGTACCACCCTCAAAACGCACGTGCCTTTCGTTGAAAATTAAAAACGCAGCGCCGCTTCAACGGTTCGCACTTGCAAAAGTCATGATCAGCCAGCAACGTTGTTGTTGCTTTTCTGATTCATGTTATATTATTATTATTATTACATTTTTTTGTATATTTTTGTTATTGTAACTTTGCTCTACTCTTGCTTGACTTTGATATTTGTTACGTTAGCTCAGTCAGTTGAGCTCGTCACACTCATAGGTAATAACAAAATGTCACAATTGTTGCACTTGTTGTTTGCCTAGACTTCGCTCCGAAATTCTCCAATCCAAAACACTCTCGACTTATGGCATTCCCAGCTGGTTTCTATATGTATTATATGCTGGCTATAGGTATTATGCATTCCATTGGGAAAAACTGTTAGCTGGTTACATCTCTTGTTGTTTTTTCTTTATTTTTTTTTTTTGCTGTATTTATTGAGGATTTATTGAGTTGGCAATTGCCTGCTTTGGCTGACTGCTTGGAATGTTTTTCACATTTGTTTTTATACAGTTGGTTTCTACACAGAACTCTGAATTCTTCAACTCATATGTATGAATTTCATACATAGCCATACCCAATAGTATTAGCAACTATTGTTAGTGAGGCAGGTTGTAAGTAGCCTTGACTAAGCTGAACCGAAGAATTATTTATGAAATACTTGACCAATTCGTAAACAGCTAAAATGTCATAATACAGGGAGAACTCAAACTTGGATCAAAATAAACAATTGCTTTAGCTTAAAGAGTCGCGCCCCTGGGCACTTGTTTGACGTTTTGGCGTTTCCTCCAGTTAAGAGCTTCAAGTCAACAAGACATAAATACATATATACATATACTATATGTGTGTGTGTGTGTGTGTAGCTGCAAGCCATGCTCCAATTTCATAAACAAAAGCATGCAGTTTGTTAATAGCGAGAATCTTACGTACTTTGGGGGTAAGCGCTTGCCGCTTGACTGTTGCTGATGATTCAGCAAAAGGCGCATACATCCAAGCTTAGTTTGCTTGGTCTGAATCAGAAATTCAGGGGGAGGCTTCTGTAAACACAAATTGGTTGGCTTGGACTTTTGACTGCTTGACTAAGCGTGCCCACAGCATGAATGTAGCCAAAATAGAGTCAGTCAGTCAGTCAGTCAGTCATGCTGGTTAGACGCAACACGTGTCCAGGTATTCGGGCCACGCACGTGCCACAGCCAGTTGCTAAAAAGCGCAAGAGGGGGCGTGACCCGCATTTGAGGTAACCAAAAGAAAACTAAACTAATAAAAAAAAGAGCTACACATACAACAAATGCAAAATGCAATTTAAGCGCATTTTTCTAGCTTGTTTGACGTATACGGTTACAAGTGGAGGATACCGGGCCTGTGAATATATGTTGTGGGTAACTTAAAGCCACCTCTTGACATAGAAAACTCTAACAAATTTCGTTGGCTCACAGTCTGAGTCTCTGAGTTGGTCTGAGTCAGCATTAAGCTGCACTCAACCCTTAGAGACGCTAACGCAGTTTTCAAAGACCCGCACAATTTGCCTAAACTTGCAATTAAATATAGTAAAAAATTCTAGTTAAAACTAGCTACACCTCTATCTGCTTATCGAACACACACACTCTTTCTCTCGAAGCGAACACTGCCGGACGGACAGTACGGACGGACTGTGGCCGGGTGACGTGCGCGTGTATGTGACTTTTGGTTAATTTTTTGGTGCAGAAACCAGAAGAAGATATAAGATATGAGCGTCGAAGCTCACATATTCCACATATGTATAGAAAACAAGAAGTCTACGCGAAATACTCACCTGCAACAAACAGCAACAATAGCAACAGCAACAGCAACAGCAACAGCTACAGCAGCAACCATAAACCGAACACCGATAAAATAATATCGTGCAGTTTGTCTTGCTACTTCCTATATACAGCTTAGTACGTTGCCAAACAGCGTGCGACATCTTAAGCTGTATGCTGAGTATTTAATATATGTTATAGCTATATATATATATATATTGCTAAAGATTTGTCATGCTATGCAGCAGTTGCTGTCTTTGTTGCTATGCTTGTTATCAATGCGCGTGAGAAACTAGTAAACTTTTCTTCTTGATAGCAATTATTATAATTATAACTTTATATTTAAAACAAATGTATAAACAAATCTTTACTTAATCAACTAAATTTCCTTTCAAATTGCTAACTACATTTTCAGCTTTGTCTTTACTCTATTAAGGTTAATGCAGTTTTCTCAATTTCTTGTCACTCCAAAGAGTATTTTTATTAGCTGTTAACGTTGTAGCTTTTGTATCTTTTTACATTTTGCTGTTGCTGTTGTGCGCAGCGCATCTTGTTAAGATTGTTTTGCTTTTTATTTTTGTGCTAACTGGCGACAGCGGCAGCGACGCCAGCTGCGACTGCAACAACTGCATTGGCATAAAACTAAACCCGACTCAATTCATTATGCAAACGCGCGTGCCCCGTTTCGGTTGTTGTATCGTCTGACCAGTTGAGTGTTGTTTGGTTTTTCAAAATCCGCAAAAAAATCATATACTATAACTAAATGCAAACGTGCTCCTGACGCGCGTCTATCAACAAAATATAAAATTGTATTTAAGTTTTTATGCGCAAAGGGTTGTAACAGACAATAAAGCATATTAATGTTATTAATTGATGTAACAATTAATTGTTTACCTTTAGTGTTGTTGTGTGTGTGTGTGTGTGCATTAAATTTTTAAAATTCGACAAGTGTTATTTGTTCATTCAGTCACGCTTTTAACTTCCGATCTTTGTTTGATGTGATACCCATACATGAACATTTGACAACGCTGCAATTCTGATTTGTTTATAACACAACTTAAAAAAAAAAACGAGAACAACAACAAACTACAAGCATTCAAACGTAGCAAAAATATTTGCACAGGCTACCGTTGAAAAGCGAACGAGGGGAATTCGAGTCGCATAAACAAAAGCTGCAACACTTTTATTTTTAATTAAAACTTTTATGGTCAAGCACACACACACACACACAAACATACACACATACATACACATATAATATATATATATATATATGTGTTGGCATAAATGTGTCGCTGGTGGTCCGTCCTACAGTTTTGTAATATAAACAATGCATGGATATGTTAACAGTTTCATTTTACAAAAACCCGCTCGCAGGAAGACGCTTTAACAGTGATCGCTAACATTGACAGAGCCTGTTAAGTAACATAAATGAAAGCCATGCGAATTTAAGCGCGTGCAAAGAAAATTATTTAGAGCGCGTATAATTTTATTATTAATAAAAAGCAACAACATGTTTTTTTCGAATTACAATAATATGTATTTGAAAAACTATTGCTATAGGTAAATTTTGCATGCTTTTGTTATTTGTATTAACTGCTGCAAATAAATGAATTTAAATTAATTTTTTTGAATTTCTTGTTGCACTTGCAGCTCGGTCTATGCAGGTCCTTTGTTGGCCTCGGCTGCCAATGGCATGCAGTATGGCATGGCATCAATGACCTCGCCCATGCACGCCCACTTGCAGCAGCAGCAGCAACATCAGCAACTTCAGCAGCAGCAACATCATCAGCAGCAGCAGCAGCAGCAGCACCATCAACAGCAGCAGCAGCACAACTCGAGCAGCAGCAGTCCTGGTCCTGTGGGTCTACTCCACACCAGTGGCGGCAACAATGCTGCACACAGCTCGCTGCTGGACGATGGCTATGGCTCCCCAAAGAGCAGCCACAGCGGCAATGATGCCCCCAGCAACTTAGCCTTGCCAGCATTTGGCGCTGCCTACGGCGTGCCCAATGGCACTGCAACTGGCGCCGAACGCTCTGGCTACGCATCACTGACCAATTACCGCACACACGTAAGTTCGAAGGCCTTGCCCACGTCGTCCAGCCTTTTGCACTTGCTTCAGCAATTATAGTTAAATTTTCTCTGTTTCTGTTTGCTTTTGCAATTGCAGAATGATGCTTGGCCTGGTCATTATGAGCCAATTAGCTACGCGACCAGTTCCGCCAGCCAGGTGCAGCTGGGTGGCAGCGGCAGCGTCAATGCTGCGGCCACAAATGTAATACGCAACGGACGCGTTGTTGCTGCCGCAGCAGCTGCAGCAGCCGCTGTCGATGGTGCCACAAATCCTGTTGATCGCTATGTCAACGCCGCCCATCTCACGCTTCCCGCCTCGGCATCCCTCTCAGCAAGTAAGTTTCGCTCTCATTTACTTTTACACATAAGTTAGGCCTAGTTCGTTAGCCGTAGGTCCAGAGTCCTATGTTTGGGTTTAGTCTAGCGCACATTTGGCCACAGAACACTTTAGGTAGAAATTCACACTCAAACATTTGGCAGGACTGTCTATGCGGCTGCTATTTGAGCAACCTATGTAAATTCAAGAAATGGATGCCAACTGTCTGCTCAAATATATGGTTAAAAATAAAATAGGTCTGTCTGAGAAGTAAAAGTTATACTACAAAATAATTAATTATAATTAATCATTCAAAAACAAAGTTTTAGATTTTACATTAAACTGGGTAACTTTATTATTTTAAATTATTAGCTAAATTTTGTTAGTTGAGCTCTAAGTTTGTTTTTAAGCACATTCTATTTATCTAATACTTGTATTTAATTTAATATTTATTACAACCTTACATTATAAATAACGTATAATAAATTCAATTAATTTTTTGATCAAAATGAAAACCACAAGACAACGATAAACGAAACACAAACAAGAAAAAAACAATAATTATGAATAAATATGATACAAAAATACAATGCAGTTTACATACGCACCCACACACACACACACACATACACACATATACACACACACACATATGCAAACATATAAAAGTATAAAAATAATAATTAATCAAACCTAAATCAGATTATTGAATGTAATACACTCTATTGTATTTTGCAATTACAAATTTCTCGATTCTCATACTGAATAACTAAACTTTCTCAAAAGCATTACTCGATGCCGATTTTTTCACTGAGGGGCGAGAATGTGTCAATTGTGGTGCGATTTCAACCCCATTATGGCGACGCGATAACACAGGACACTATTTATGCAATGCTTGCGGCTTATATCATAAAATGAACGGCATGAATCGACCACTAATTAAACAGCCTAGAAGATTGGTAAATGTCAACAGCAAAACAACAAAAACATCAGCAAGTTTTACATACTACTTAACTAACAAACAACAAAACCAACAAAAAAAAACAACAACTACAATCAATTAAACTCACAATGAAAATTTGCTTTTGTGTGAAACAAAATCCATAAATTAGATAAATAGATAATGGGATAACAAAAACTTATAGAAATCCGCCAGCCAGACTGCAGCAACGTTCTCGCTTCATTCATTGAAAAAGCAACTTAAAAATATCAAAAACAAAATGTACAAAAATCAATATATTGAAATGGAACCAAGAAAAAATGCATAGAGAGAAAATTAATTGAATTTATTATATTAGTCAAGCGCAAATTAGTTTTGTTTGCCCGAACAAAATCAAAATCAAAAACAAAAAAAACTTAAAACATGAAATCAAAAATAATGAAACTCAAACTGTATTACAACAACATTCTAATTGCATTATTACAGTGGCCGCTGAATCAGGCGCGGATTTCTATAAGACCTACCCATTTAACGTGATCAGCGCTAGCCGCAATAAGGCCTCCACAAACAGTGGCAACAGTGCTGCCGGTTCCGGTTCTGCAGTCTCAACGTCTGCAACGACAACGTCGTCAGTGACTTCGACTCCGCTCGACGAGCACGTTAGTCGCGGCAATTCGAGACGCTTGGTAGGTCGTCCATTAATTATTGAAACAGCCCCAAAACCAAAACCAAACCAAACCAAAATCGAACCCAAGCAAAACCCCCCCAAAGCAAACAAATTAAACAATTTGCAAACTAACTAACAGCGTAGTTCGATTTCCTCCTACTTTCAACTAAAATTGCTCAGCATGATTAGTAAACATTAGCTACTATCCACTAGTATGTGCTTTGTTTGTTTGGGCCACTAACCAAATCGGTATCCTCCTAAAATAAAGATGTTGTTCCACATCAAAAGCAAATTTCTCACACACACTCTCTCTCTCTCTCTATCTCTCTCACTGCAACACAAGCACACTTACTAAATGAATGTTATTCTCTCCCGACATTTATCAATAGAGCGCAACGAGACGCGCTGGCATGACCTGCTCCAATTGCCAGACCAGCTATACATCGCTCTGGCGACGCAATCCTGGCGGCGAGCCCGTCTGCAATGCCTGCGGTCTCTACTATAAGCTGCACAATGTGGTGCGTCCACCAAGCATGAAGAAGGACACAATACAAGTAAGTAGCGCATACAACATTTGTTAGTGGCTCAACTAATTTAATTCTTTGTTTTTAGAAACGTAAACGCAAACCAAAGGGCACCAAGAGTGAAAAGTCCAAGAAGATGCGCACTGCGCAGGCTGCTGCTGCCTTGGCCTCCAGCACAGCCGCCGCTGCTTGCCACAGTGTCAACATGCCGCTCGATGCACATGATGCTCAAATGGATGTTAATGAAGGTAAGTTGGGGGCTCTAAGTTTGTAAGCTCATTGGGTCTTTGTTTTTATCATATTGTGTTGTTGCACGCATGCCTAATTTGTGATGTCTGCTTTCTCTCTCTCTCTCTCTCTCTTTGTGTGTTCAGACATGAAACCACATGCATATATGTCATACGCATCGCAACAACAGCAACAGCTACAGCAACACCAGCTACAACTGCAGCAGCAACATCAGCTTAACCCTGAGCCACATTCATCAGCGGCCAGCTCTCCGCATAGCATGGCTTCCAATTCATTATCACCCAATGCCACAGCTCAACAACAGCAGCAGCAGCAGCAGCAACAACAGCAGCAGCAGCAGCAACAGCAACAACAACAACAGCAGCAACAGCTCTGTGTTGGCTTGGACATGTCACCCTCATCATCATACCAAATGTCACCACTAAATATGCAACAGCAAGCGCAGCATTCCTGCAGCATGCAACACTCACCTGGCACACCCACATCAGCCATGTCACAGTCCATTTACTCTACGCCATCACCCACACAGCTACACAACAATAACAACAACAACTCATTATTTAATCATAATAACAATAATAACAGCAACAACAACAACAATAATAATTGCAACGAAACTAACAAGCAAATTATTCAGAAATATCTGCAAGCTCAGCAATTGAGCAACAGCGAGCAACAGCAGCTTATGCACCTGATGCCGAGCAGCATTACGGCGGCAGCAGCAGCTGTAGCAGCAGCGGCGGCGGCGGAGGCAATCACCACGGCAATCAAATCGGAGTCATCCAGCACCAGCACCAACAACAACTCCAACAGCAACAGCAGCATCAAGCAGTCAGCTGCAACAACAGCCACAACACCGACCACGGCATCGAACACACTATCCTCACTGAGCCTGAGCAACAGCAACATTATCAGTCAACAAAATCTCTACCAACAACAGTCGCTTGGTAAGACTGACATGCCATTATGTAAATCGGTTCTAAGCGGACGCGCTTCATCGCCCTACTATTTGGATGAGCAGCCGGCGATCATTAAAATGGAGCAAATGGAGCAACAACAGCAGCAGCAGCAGCAACACCAACAACAGCAGCAACATCTACACGACGAGCTGCTGCTCAGTCGCTCGGCCTCACTTGAAGAGCATTATGAACTGGCTGCGTACAATCGTCACCAACAGCAGCAACAGCAGCTTAGCTTACAACAACAATCTGAGCTAATGCAGCATGAGCAACACATTGCCAGCTATGCAATGCATGCTGCCGCACAGCAGCAATTGCAGGAATTTGAGCGTAAATATGGCGTTGAGCGCGAAAGCATTGTCAAAATGGAGTAATGTGCGTAGATTGGTGTTGCTCTGATCAAAGATATTGTTGATATATAAATCTCACAGCTCCAAAGAAATTTTAATCCATTCTTAGTTTAGTTATTATAATTGCGTATACTGTAAGTTCTCAAAGAGCTTGTAACACACACACACACAAACACTCACATACACCTCCACATACCTACACATTCGTTTTGTATATAGATTTAAGCACTCTAATTTGAACTTTCTCTGTTTGTTATTTAACATTTAATATTTAGCTTAATTTTTAGCAAAATGCATGCAGCATGGAAACTTTCTTGCTGTGGCGCCTAATACTATTTCTGTTAGCATTTTATATCACATTTGAGATTTCTTATCATCAAATTCCATATATTTGAATAAGTAATTGTAGATTAGTCGTCAGCAAGAATGAACACTATAAATTGTTTCAATAATCTCATGCAATTTAGTTAGTAATTTATGTAAATCTAATACATGTATATTTAAAGCCAAATTAAGTTTTAGTTATATACAAATTTGTACTCCATTTTGCAATATTAATTTTAATATTACTTTTGACCAAATAAAACAATTCCAAAAAACTCTTGCAGCGTTTTCCTGTTTATACGCTACGTATGCGTTATAAATACAATTATATCGATACTTATCGATAAGCCACCACAGCGTTAATGTTGACTCAAAAATGAGGCCAATATGTTGTTATGTGCACTGTTAACTTAACAGAAATATCTAGCATTGATTATTTTCACTTAGGCTTTGCTATCCCATGGAAATATAATTGAATTAAATAATGTATGGCTACATTATGATTTTTAGAAGTGTTTTACCTCTTTAAATTACATTTTTAATCTCAAGGTGTGCAGCTTATGATTAATTAGCTGCTTAGGATAATGTGACGCGAAATATTTGTACAGCTATCTGTTAAATCAACAGAAAAATTTTTGTATTCTCTGTAGTCATGCAATGACAAATTAAAAGTTGTATTGCACTCGTCACAGTACTGATATTTTCAAAATGCTAATTGTTATAATATTTTATTATATTATATTATTTGCTTTGCTTAATTTGTTTTGCTGATTTTGTGAATTTAAATATAACGCGTAAAAGTATGTTACAATTTTTAAACATACAAAAAGAGCGTCACTAGTCAGTCAAGACAACAACCACTAAAAAGAAATGCAGCGAATGATCGGCTGAATAGAGTAGAAAACATTGCGCAAAATGCCATAGAAATTTAATAGATCTGAGTTTTACTAACTTAAATCTAAAGAATGATATCAGGAGCATTCAAAACCATATTTCTTTCTCTTTTTCATGAGACATTTTTAAAATTTGTAATAATAGTTTGTTTGTTTTTATATCTTAATGGATTATTTAATTTAGAAGTTTTTTACACTTTTATCTCCAGTTAAGCTTAATGATAAATATTTTCACTGCTTTATGTTGAAAAGAAACTTAACTGCAAAAGTAAACCAACAAATTTCCTGTGATATGTAACATTTAAAGAACTTTAATACTTATTAACTTCATATGAAAAATTAGTAGATATGTATAGTGGTATTTGTATAGACTTTTCAAAATGCACAAGAAAGTTTTTAATTTGTTTTTAATAATTCGTTATAACCAGACAAAGTTCTATGTAAATCTTTATTTCAAAGTAGAGATGTTTTTATTTTTGAAGAAATGATTTTAATTTAACATTTATATAATAATAATGTGCAATGTATAATTGAGGAAGTCAAATTGACAACAACGAAAAAAAAAATAAAAGAAGAATATGGCCTTTTATATAGATAAACCAATAATGTAGAAAATAAATTATTTACAAGATAATTTCTTTATTTCGAAATAAAAGATACGAATTATTACAAAGCTCTGCTTTTGGGTTGAGTTATTTTCTTCATTAAAACAAATAAGAGTTAGGCTACTCTGAAGAATAACTTAAATCAATTATAAGGAAGCTTATAAAAATAACTTAATCGAAGCTATCTAATGTTAGACACATTTATTTTAAGTACATTACAAGTCAGTTAGCATTACTCTGGTATCTTTAACGTAGTTTGAAATGTAGCTTGGGATGGATAATTAAGCAACCAGCAACTATATTGACCTGAATAACAAAAATATATTTAATATAAGGGCTGGAGCCCATGCCATTTATGGGGGTTGCTAACTGCTATGAATATTTATATACATGTATATATAGTATACGATTATATGCAATCAAAGTACAGTATTTTTCTGTATTTTGTTTTATGTGCCAGTGTTTATGAAAGCGACATTTGCCTGCTGATAAGATAAAAGCCGTAGTGTGGATTCCATATTTTGTTATTCCCACTATATGCGTCTCTTTTTATTTGATTTTGCTGTACTGTTTTTATTAGAGTCACGCGTTATAAAAACAAAGTCTATAACAACAGCAACAAAATCAAAAAGTCGGTATGCAGCAAAATGCTTTTTTGTTGTTACTTTTGCTGTTTACAGAAGACGCAAAACAAGCGAGAGAAAGAGAGAGAGAGAGAGAGAGAGAAAGCGGGACGAAATGAACAATTAAAGCGACTACGTGACTGTACGAGACCCAACCATGCTGGGAATTAAATTTGGGGGAGGTGCTGGTGCTGCAGGAGCTACAGGGTTTGATTGATAGCTGATATGGCGGAGTCACCTGGCCACCCCACAGACAAAGTAAACATTGAACTAGTCATACTGATAATATTTATGTATGCGCCAGATAGTTTGACAGACATTGATTAGCTTTATATATATATACTAGTTAATCACTTTTTGATTTAAACTTTCACTGCAAAAGCTAAAGATTGCCAGCAGTTTGTTGATGAATTGGAGTTGAAATTGGAGCTGGGTCATGGTTGCTATCAATGTTTTGGTCTTGCTGCAGCTCAGATAATGGGATGATAATGGCCATATAGTTATATATATATACGTTTGTAGCAATCGTCTTACATGATATCATGTGTATGCATGATAAGATATAGTTTCATTGAGTTTTCAATTTTACCATTTCCCTGATATATACTATTAGTAGCTGTTCAGCATTGTGATCAGTTAGTTGCGCTTTAAGGAGGCTGGCTCTAATTAAATTCCCAACCGTTGTGGACTCAAACGCTTTATGACACTTCAAGGTGTGTGGAAACACTTGAACGATGACGGTCGCACTTTAGAAGCTATAAAAAACAACAAGACACACACACACTGAAGTAACAATACAATCTTGATTTCAAAATGGCGCACAAGTTGCCACATGCGCATAAGCACACACATACAAGCAAGCAGTTGCATGCTAGTGTTAGTGCGAATACATGTGTAAGGGTCTGCTGATATGCCGTAAAAATGTCTGTACGTGGGTCGGTAGAATTTCATATTTTCCACTGTTGAATTGGCTAAGAATTTGTTCATAAATAATCTACTATATGCCTAACTTATTCAACTTTCGCCATATTTAACATTCATGTTGCTCTATCAGATTCACTCACTCATGCACTAAGATATATACTATATATATGTATATACGTGTGCTAGTCATATATGCAGACAGACACGACGTTTGTAATTTATGATGAGTTCATATGCGTGTTGCTGTTTATGATATAACAATATTTTTATTGCTTTACTTTTTGTTGTGAAAAAAATGTCACTTTGTCTTAGGCTTTAGGCAGTTGGTAACTATTTTATTTATTTATTTTTTTTAATTAAGACAGGGAGAGAGACTGAGTGCTCGCGGTACGTGTTTAAATGGAAAGTGCGAAACTTACTGTGCGAGCAACAAAAAATAAAATAAGCGCACAGTAAGATATTTTTTACATGGCCATTGCCCATAGATAGGCAATCTGTATCTGTTGGCACGATAATGCTTATAAATAAGATAATATGATTTGATAATGGTATTTACCATATGCAGAAAGTAAAAGAAAGCAGCAGTGCATATACCAGACCATCTAACAGATGCAGCTCTCTAGAGCTGAGCATAGAGTTCTCTTGCTTAGGGTTTACCTAATTAAATGTTGACAAACGCAACGTTTGCTTTTGGCCGGAAATTCCTGGTACAACAATTGGTTGCAAGTACATACACATAGAGTGCGGTGTTGCTACGGTTTGTTGTACAAACAGTTTGCAACATTTTCATTGCTCTAATTGTTGTTGCTTGCCACAGTTGCTTGGCTGATGTCTTGCTTGTCTTGCCTCTGCCTTTGCCGTTGCCTCGTTACGTCTGCTGTCTCCTTATCGCCAACTGACGTTTGTACTTCAAAATGTTTACTCAAGATAATGAAATCAAGAAGAAGCAGCAACGTCAACAGCAACAGCAACAGCAACAGCTACAGCAAGAGCAAGAGCAAGAGCAACAGCAAAAGAGACAAGCGCACATTCAACAGAAAATGAAAAATGTTGACACGAGCTTGTCAACGGCAAAATTCCTTGACAATTTCTAAAGGCAGACTTTCAATTTGTTGAATTGATTTGTTGCTGCCAACTGGGAAGTCACTTGAAATATTTTGCTTTTTTAATTTAAAAACACTTGCTAGAGCTTTAGCTTAACTTGTTCTGCAGTTTTACAGAGAGTTTATGGCACATAAATATCTGTAATCATAAATATTGTTTTGAAAAGGTTTTTAATTAATGCGGTCAGTTTTTATGGTTTTTATCTAATCAGCAAATAAAAATTAATACAATCGAGCGTCGCGTTTTTGTTTTCAGGCCTCTGTTGTTAATTTAAGTGAAATTTGAACTTTAATTAAGTTCGCTTTATAAGCATATAAATATTATTTAATTCGGTTTCAACTTTGATCTTTTCGCGCACAGACAATTTAATTAATAAGCAAATAACATTACTTTGTTAGTTATTTATGCTGCCTTTTAAACGTGAATTTAAAGCACTTTACAAAATTTATGAATTTAATGCAATTAGCCAGACTGGATTCGAGCAATTTGGTTTTGTATTTTTTTAATCTTTAATCTTGCTGCTGTAATTACGTATTTAAGTTAAGTTATGCACAGATTGTTTGTTTGCAGTATATCCTAAATGCTGCAAGCGCGTTTTTAATATGGCAACGTTTTCATGTTGAAAATCCCAGTTACACTCACCAACTGTGATTAGATTCCATGCCATGGTGCGTTCAAACTTAAGGAATTACTGAAAAAATTCAAATTATTATCGCTTATTATCTTGGGACATTATCAGTTCAAACACTGATATACTGATACAGAGGCCAGAGGCACCCAAAACCACAACTCAAGCCAAGACGGAGCAACAGCGCCTGGGGGCTGCACACACATGCCAGATACCCCAAAACTGATACCGACCGATATCCTAAACAGCTACTGCCACTGTAGCCACTGTAGCAACAACTACTATAACAGAAATTGATAGCAAATCTTCATTATCTTATAAATAACGTGAACTATACGCGAACGCGTGCTATTTGCTATTTGTATTGTTGAAAAGCCAAGATTAGATACTTTTATCTAGCTGGGTCAGCTCAAGAAATTGGCAACGTCACCGACGACTCGCAGCATTATCGGTTAAGCAAATGAAGTGCAGGCAGGCAATCATATCTTTGTCCCATTTTGGTAAGCCCTAGGGATATTGACACAGTCGAAGACCCCAGCGCCCCAGAGCCCCCAGCGAGATATGAACAGCTGAACGGTGACTTATCGCTAAATGGGTTTGAACTCCGCTTCGGAGTAGGACAAACTTTTAATGATTAGGGGTAGCTTTTCAGCTGAGGGGGGCTTCTTGTATTTTGGAGGCCCGTTACTGACGACATAAGTATGTGCGTTTGGAATCTCTCAGTTAAGATACGTTAACTTATCTAAGGCCACTATCTATTCTCAGATATTCGATATGTTATACATATTCCCATGTGTATTACTGTCGATAGGAGCAATCAGTAGTGCACTATATGCCCACACTGCGGAACCCACGCGCGTCTCACTTTTAGTTTTTGCCGTTTATTATTATCATACATATTTTTACAAGTGAGGTGCAAATTTTATTCGTTGGTTTATTGTTCGGCAACTCCAATAAGGCAGTAGCCATGGCCGCCGTCTGCAAGTTCCAAGCGACTATAACACCAACAACAGTAGCCGTCATTTTTAATGGCGTCGCCAACAACAACAACAGTAATGACAACAAGCAAGGCTTTTGGATTATTATGGATTGTCAGTTATAATAATGAGTCAGTTGGGTAAACAAAGGTGCGTATACGTTACGAGTAACCAAGCGTATATAAAACAAAAAGACAAAGCCATGCAAGCGGGCCAATGTGTACATAATGCTTCATACTCTGCATGCTGTCAGGTATTTTTAAAAGCTATCGATCTCTTGCAAAGATTTATCGATAGTGCATTAAGGACTTAAGACTAATGAGGCTTACTCAAGAGTTCAGATAGTCTGCGTATATAGTTATTAAAATATTACTCATTTAGTTTCTTATACTAATATAATGTTAATCACTATGGTCGTAGGCAATCTTAAATATTATAATTAAATAATGCAAATTTAACTAATTTGAATTTTAAAATGGCATGCCAAAGAAACATTTTAAGTATAAATGACAATTAATATTTAAATTAAATACTTAATTTCATATGCAAGAGCTATATGGCTATAGCTAACTAACAAATAAAAGTAAGTTCCCAATATTCTCAACAATTGAGTAGGATCAATTTAGTTTAATTCTTTCGACATTAAACTTTTATACATATGTCTGCTTTTAACTTATTTGTTAATGATGTTTGCACATGAAATAAACAAGTTAAAAATAATAATTATACGTAACTCTACTTTCCTTAAAGTTTATATTTGCTTTCATACGCTTGTCACGATTCGTTGATGATTTATTGGCTAAGAGCAGAGCATAGCAGGTTAATAGAAATTGCTTGAACTCAATTTGCGTTTACCCAACAAAATCGAACAGCGACAACAAATAGAACAACAACAACTACGGCAATGCCATAACATGACGCCATTATAAACAATTTTCATTAAAGTCGTAATTTGATTGAACCACGCCATATTGCCTCTGTTGTTGCTGTTGTGTGAAGTTGTCTGGCTGCTTTGGTGGTGGTTGCCAGTCCCAGCCCTTAATGAAACTACAAATAGAAGCAATAAAGTTTAAATGTAAGAAGAAGAGTTTGATATTTGTGCCCTATTTAGCAGAGTTATAAGTAAGTAATTAAAACTGAGGCGCGCCTTTCTTGAAACTTTGTTTTTCCAATTCTTTTTTTTAGCTAATTGGGACTTTTAATTCACTTGACGCGGCTTATCAGCGGCACAAGCGACCGCCAAAAAAAAAAGAACAAAACAAACTAATACATATAAAGCAAGTTCAGCAGCATTTATATATAATAGATATCACATATAAATTAAATTTCTTAAAGTCATGGCGTTAACTGATCGACGATACTGTCAAAAGCCAGCACAGAAGTGCTGATAGCTACAATTTTTATATGTTCGATTCTTGATTCGATTTTGGTTTCGGCGCAGCACTCCAAATTGCAGGTACAAGTGCGATTCTTAGAACGATATGGTTAGCTATACTATATACTATATATATGTGCATTGTTGTTGCTTGGTTGGGTCATAAATTCCTGCTCACCGCCATTAAGTCTTGCGCCTTAGAGTCATAACTTTTGTCGCAAATATTTTAAGCCAGCCAGCGCGACTCTACAGAGTCTTAAATATATAAGTTTTCATTATTTAGTCAGAGCGGCTATATATAGCGCCATTTGTAAGCTGTCAGTTGTGGCAGTGGCAGCGTAGGGGAGTGTGTTGCAAGTTTGTTTAACTGTCAGTGTTTTGCATTTGTTATTAATCACTTTGATGATATTTTGTGACACAGTTGAAGCCACGCACATGAAATAACTATACGTATCTCAAATACGCCTTCAGTGCAGCGCTACTTTAAACAGGCAAACTATTAGATATTCGTGTTGTTGCTTTTAAGATTTGCCACATGATTTATGCTTGCTACAAGTTCAAACAATTAAAATTATCAACAAATGCCAAGTGTAGGCGATATAGACCCGATACTGTGCGTTGCACAAAGAAAGTTGCAAGCAAACAATATTTTATGCATTGTGATTTATGAATTCAGGCGGGCGTATGCGCTATCAACAGCGCACCCACCCCCCCAGCTCATCTAATGTATGTTAATGATGCTCATATATATCCGTGGGCTATAACCATAAACAATTTATGAATTCGTCTGCATACATTGTAAAGATCAATTTGTAGTCTATAACTATCAAAACAACTTAGGAGCAGCGTAGGCTGGAGTGCAGCTATCGCCGGATCCTCAAGCACGTGCATTAAAGACACGGACACAAGTGCAGGCCACAAGTATAAGCTCTGTATAGTATGTTGACAATTTTCAGTTACAACACTTGAGACATTGCTAAAGTGGCTCACACACATATGCACGCCAGTCTTCAATTTATATCACATTTTAGACTTCAGTTTTATGTACAGGTGTTGGCTCCAGGCCCCAGGCCCCAGACCGTAGACCGTAGACCCCCCGTGTACCCACAGCCAAAGCGTGTGTGAACTGTTTATTAGTTTGTCAGACTTTGAAAAGTGTTTTATGGCTGCAATTAGAAGAAATAAAAAACTGCGCCAAGTTAAATTGCACAATCGAAATGAGTTGCTGCAATACGGTACAGTGGGTGGCCAGTGGGTGGGTTATTGTGGGTGAAGGGTGTGGTTGGCAGAAACTAATAAACTATATAGCGTATATGGCGGCTTTTAATTTCGTTTGGTATATAGCTGAGCACGCATGCGCAATTTGTATCTAACAGATACTTATCGCTGACAACAGCAACGTCGCTGCCTGTTGTTGTTTGCTGTTCACATACACACACACACACACACTTGCTTGTACACCTACACAGTTGCAGGCTTATCGTTTGGCAGGCGATAAGATAACGCATACCAGCGCGCCAGATACAAATACAAGCGCAGTTCTAAAGTGAGAGCATAGAAATAAATCATAACTCGAGCACATGTACACACTCACACACAGGTAAATCGGTCCAACCGCAAAGGTGCTATATGATATACATACACTCATATACATGCATATATAGTCTGTGTCTGTGTTGGTTTTATAATTGGGCACTGGTAAGCGCGTCAGGAGCCCGCAATGCGCGTTTGTGTTCACATTGACGTCGGCTTCGACATCGGTGTTGGATCTTGACTATTGGTGTTGGTAACTGTTTCGTTGTCAGACCTGCAACCTTTACTGGTCTCGTCGAAAAAATAGCACTTAATATTATTATTAAATGCCGCGCGGGAAACAACCGCACCGCTTCACGGCTGCCCCAAAAATACAAAAATAATTATTTTCCACAATTGCAATTTGAAATTGATTCACGCCAACCAGTTTGTGTACGCGATACAATAATCAACGACAAGTTGCAGTGTTTTTTGTGATAATTTTGAACTGTATATAAAATCAAAGTGTGTCTACTACAATTAGATAAAACTAAACTAAGCAAACAGTGTAAACAATTTATATATTGATGGTGTGCAAAAGCATTGGCTTGGATATCAAAATGCAGTTAAAGGTTTGTAAATGCAAACAAAGAATTTTTATTTCGATTAAAAAGTGTAAGCGAAGCTCTCAATATCTGCATAAAAAATATAATTTATTTCTAGAAGTATTCAACATTTTTATCCACTCTCAATTAATAACCATAATATATTTTACGCCTTTTCAAAAGCTATTCGAAACTTTATATCCACTTCAACTTTTATCTATATGTATGCAGATATATTTTCAACAACTTGTCGGCAGCTAAAAATAACTCATAAAAAAGTTGTTTTTCAAATGATTTCTTACTGCGCTCCATTAAGCAGGCAAATAAAGTTTAAGACTTCATAAAATTGCTTTAAGTTTTTAATTTTTATTGCTGCAGACATTATATAAATGAGCTGAAAAGAATGTTAAGCCAAGTAGCTGTTCGATTGTGTGTAGAACTCGTTTAAATTCTTTGTGACATCTTTTATGATTGATTTCGAGTGATGTTTTGTTGTTTAATTTTTTTCCAAATTGTATGCCGACCATTTTGTTGGGATTTAAGTTTTTGACCCGCTGGTCAAAAACAGCAGCAACTGCCAGCGGCAGTTAACAGATTTTTTTATACACTTATTTAGTTTTTTTTTTTGTTGTGTAGAGACAGAGACAATTGTCAATGCGATAAGACAAATTGATTTATAATGAATGACTCACCAGACCCACAGATCGACCAAAATGCATTAAAAACAAAAAAAAAACTGAAACGTGGAAAGATGTTTTATCTTTATGGAGTCCAAAGCGAAATTGCGGCGCTGGCGTTAAAATACCTTAAAAATAAAAACACACACACACATGTGTGTGTGCATTTATATATTTTTTGGGTTCAGCACGCGCAGTTGTTTCATGAATGAAAAAAAAGGTCAAAAGAATGAGCCTGTTGGTAATGTGAAATTTATGTTTAACTTATCGCTTAAGGGCAGAAACTCTGTGCAATGTGGAAGTGAAATGGCTTATGAATGAATTGATAAACACAACCCTTAGAGCCGTCGCTGTGTGTGTGTCAACCCTCGGGCGGAAGTTGCCACATGGCCAGCCAATCGGAGGCAAGCAATTCGAATTGCAGTTGCAACTTGTATTGCTTGCTCAATGGCGGCATCTGCAATTGATGGCGATTGCGCTGGCTAAGCGACAGATACGCAGATAGTTTTATTAGACACGCGTCGCCATTTGGCAGTTGACGTCTGATAAGCGCTTTGGGTCAAAGGGCTCGCTCTCTCATTTAGCTGATGGCCTTCTAATGGAGTTGTAAATGCAGCTGACAACTTATCAGTGATAGTTGCGCTCTTGCACGCTGTCTAAGACTTATGTGGCGCACCTCGCTGCCGCTGCCGCTAACGAAAGCGAAATGCATTGCCAATATCTTTTGTTTATAGATATACACAGATAAAAGCATTGTAGGCGTGTTCACCGCAGATTTCATTCATAACCATTGCCTAAACCAAAGCAAATACTCACAGCTTGTACTTTGCATATGAACAAGCAAAGCTTGCTTGTGGTTTCCTAAGGTGCGGTTTCTAATATTGCAAAAACATTTAAAAATAAAGAAATAAAAGAAAGGAAACCCTGACCTTTTAGTTTGCTTGCCTCGCAGCAGCAGCAGCAGCAGCTAACAGCTGATTGCTGATTGCCGTATGTTGGTATGTTGATAGTAAAACGGATAAGATATTGTATCTTAACTTAACTTACGCATACTTTTTTACATTCGTATACGCATACATCTGTGGGTGAGAGTGTATTGGTAAGCGCATTGGCACGTGCTTATAGCATATCACACGATATCATATCGGACATACCTACATTAGATTATAACTCAGCTACTTGGTTTATCTGCCATTGATAATGACGTTTTGCCCTATAATGCATTATCTTTCGTTAAGATTCACTAACCAATCTTTCACTTTCTATATAATTGTTTATTCATTTTTGAGTAGCGTTGGTTATAAATCACTAGCGTTTAAGTCCAAGTATGGGGGACCGCCTCCAAAAGCCAACTGGACAGACTGAGAGTCGTCCAATCAAGAGCTGCGCGGCATGCATCCGGGATGCCGTGGTACGTCTCCAATTACGTCATCGAGCGAGACCTGAGGCTCACTTTGGTTGGTGACCAAATTAACTTCCACAGCAGCCGATATGCGGATAGGCTAGCGGCACACCCAAATCCGTTGGCGAGCGATCTCGTTGACCCCATTCCCCTCCGACGGCTGAAGAGATTTCACCCCAGCGATCTCCCTACTCGCAAGATCTCCTAGTTACCCTTTGTTGTAATTGTTATATAGTTTTAGTCCCCACTAGGTTATGTTCATACGAGACTGAACGATTCCCAGTGAATAAATAAAATAATAATAAAGATTAAAAAAAGTCTTAGCTGGAAATTTTATAAGTGCATTGATTAATCGTAACGAAGCAAGTAAATTGAATTCTTACTGAGTCAATGCCATAGTAAAAGCTTTTGATTGAAGATTATATTGTCCAGTAATAAGAATATATATTTGAAGCTAAACAAATGTTAAATTAATCATTCGAACATTATGGTTGTGTTTATTATTAGTTTCGGTCTTCTATAAATGTTTCACCTTGCAAATTTAATTTTGATTTTTTTAAAGGTTTGTTTTTTGGGACCTCATTAAATGAATCAATTGACACAGAAAATTAACAACTCATCACCAATGCTTAAAATGCTGCAGTCCAAGTGTAAAAATAGTTTAATTTTTCTTTTTTTTTTTGAACTTTTATTGTTTAAATTTAAACGTTACTACAAAAACTTAATTTTTTAACAACTTGCGTGCGTTGTCTTCAAAAGAGATTAAAAAAGGAGAGCACTTTATATTTTATATAATTTTCAGAGTTTACCATTAACATATATTGTATTCTCTAGATTTTATTTAAAAGGACATACAGAAAACTTAATGAAATCAGTTTAAGCAAAGAAGTAAATAATAAATAATATTACAATAATTTTTTTTACTCACAAGTAATGGTTACTTTTGATTTATTATCGAATAATAAATATTTTTACGAAAAAGGACTATCCCTTCTTTTTTGGGATAATGATGAGTAATGATTGTTAATGGTGCCTGAATAATTATTCTAACTATGATCGTGATTATTGTGTTCAAGGTCTGAAATATTTTTAGTGACAAATAAAATCGATAATTGTTGCTTAAACATAAACTAAAAGTTTTATGGATTTGCTTTTTGATTTTATGATTTATTTGTTCTATGATTTATATTCGCCTTGAATTGAATTGCCAGAAATGAATGCAGGAAAATTCCAGGTAGTGACAAGTTTTGGAAGCTCTGAAGTTTTTATGGGGCTTGTGAAGCACAGTTAGGCCCAAAAGTTAATACCTTATGGATGAATCAGGTGTCAATGACGTATATAAGATATATTGACTGCGCCTCAAAACCAAATGAGGTCACTAAGTTAAATAACAAGTACATTTTAATAGTTTACTCTTACTGTAAATTGTCTGATTTTAATTTCCGCTCGCTAAGGCGGTCAAAAAAACGAAACTGAGTGTCCATGAGTGTGAGTCTGAGTGTGTGTGTGTGTGTGTAAACAACAAATTTGTAATTGGAAAAAGTGAAAAATACTTGTTGGCACCAACAACAAAGGTAGAGCTGAAGAAGTCGGAGACGCATATGCAAACAGAGAAGTAGAACCAAGCGGATCTTACAGCTGCAGCTTGTACTCAGTTTTTGTATTTTATGATTTGTAGGCGACAAATTGAGCTGTGAGCTCTGGCTTCGGCTCTGGGGCTTGAGCGGCGTCTTTGAACATTGCCGGCTTTGGGTTTTTTTTTTTTGCGACTTGTTGACTTTTTGTTTGGCGGAAATAGAGGCAAGCGGCCAAGTTCGCATTGTGTGGCCGGAACTGGAGCCACACTTTTGACACCAAGCCCAGTCAATAAGCCAGTTCATTCATCATTTGTGCTTTGCCCATTGCAGATGGAAGCGCAGCCATTGCCGCAGCAGCAACAATTGCAACAGCAACAACAGCAGCAGCAGCAACAGCAGCAGCAGCAGCAAGTCTTAACAGTTAAGCAGCTACAATTGTTGGATAAAATCAAATTAGAGTCGAGCAACGGAAATGATCCGCAAGCTGCTAGCACATTAGATGAGCAACAGGAGCAGTCACAGCAGCAGCCACAGCAGCAACCACAGCAGCAGCCAACAACAACCGTTGGTGTCTTAGTCCACGCCAACAGTCAAAGCAGTGTCAGCGAATCCGACGAGGGACAATACGTGGTGGTGCCACGCCCACAGCAGCGACGCATACTGACTACCGCCGGCACACTGTAAGTAGCAAAATTACTTGACGATTGCCCCTGTGGTTCTGAGCAATCTCTTTTTGTGTTGCAGCGAGCTCAACGAAAGCCGCGAGGGAGATCCCAGCAGTGCCAGCTCCAACTCTGCATCGGACAATCACATTGAGTATCAGCGCGCGGCTCATCAGTCGCCACACTATATCCAAATGGCGCCCAGAACAGCCGCCGAGGTGGCTGAGCAGGTGGCCGTCACTGGCGCTGGCGGCACGCTCTATGCATATCCTTCGGGACAAATAATCTGCAGCGGAGATGATGTGACTGCCATCAAAATTGAAACTATTGACAAGAACGAAGTGTCGAACGAGGCGCAGGCGCAGCAGTTGCAACAGCAACAACAGCAGCAGCAGCAGCAACAACAACAGCAATGCCCTACACCAAATGGTGCAACCTATGCGGATGCAATTGTCGTCAGCAGCGAGGCAGCACTACAGCATCATCATCAGCAGCAGCAGCAACAGCAGCAGCAGCATCAGCAGCAACATCAGCATCAACAGCAGCAACAACATGCTGCTGTAGCAGCAGCAGTTGCCGAGGCTACGCACGCCCACAACATACGCTACGTTACGGAAGACGGACGCTTTGCCACGGCCAGCGGCGAGGCAGACGCTGCCGGCGGAAACATCTACTACGAAGCGCCCGTCGTCAATGCCACGGTGCATGTGAACGAGTCCAAGACGTACGCGGATCTGGGCAATGCCTATGCCTATCCGCCCAACTCCACCTTCACCAGCAA
Source organism: Drosophila busckii (assembly GCF_011750605.1). NCBI lineage: Eukaryota > Metazoa > Arthropoda > Insecta > Diptera > Drosophilidae > Drosophila > Drosophila busckii. The sequence continues at coordinate 9,424,771 of NC_046607.1, forward strand.
CAGCTATGCGGCCGCCACACTGCAGCAGGGCAACACCATCTACAGCGTGCCAGGCACAGCGCAGTTTATCACCAAAGCCGATCCCAATTTGAATCCGCTGCGGCAAACAGCAGCGGGCACATACCAGGCCATACCCTTCCTTGACGGCAGCAATGCCAACGATACCTTGTGGACCACCACCGGCGGAGAGTATCAGAACGTGTCCTTTGTAAGTACGCCCAATCGCAAGTCGCACCCAGCCGAGGTTAACATGCTGCTCAATGTGCAGTCAAACTTTCATCCGCAGGTTATCGATGATTATCCCAGCGGCAACATGACCGCCGCCCATTGGCCGCCAGCAGGCAGCATCACCAGCTACGATCCCAATCTGACTGCAGGCGCCAGCGTCGCTTCGCCCAACAGTCATGGCATGGCGGAGCCCAAGTGCGACATCTGTAATTCGACGTATATGCGCAAGGGCGCTGAGTGGTTCTGTCCCGGCTGCCCGAGCTATGCACGCGTGGCGCCTCGCTTGCCGCCGCGCCAGAAGCCCAAGGCTGCCGCTGCGCCCAACAACCGTCGCAATGGCGTCACCTGCGCCAATTGTCAGACCAACTCGACCACGCTCTGGCGACGCAACAACGAGGGCAATCCCGTCTGCAATGCCTGCGGTCTCTACTACAAGCTGCACAACATGAACCGCCCACTGTCCATGAAGAAGGACGGCATACAGAAGCGCAAGCGCAAGCCAAAGAACAATGGTGGTGCCCCCATGCATCACCGCCCTCCACTGCCCAGTGAGTAGCCACCAGCAATCCTGGCCGAGATTTGTTTCTATTTATAAAGTATTTGCAGGCATGTCGCAGGGCGTCAATCTGATGGTGAACAGCAGCACGCTCTATCCCTCCCAAGTGGCCGTGGGCTTGCTGAGCAGCCAACAGAATCCCAGTCCCGAGCTGCATGACATGTCCACTACGGGTCCGGCGGCTGCCGTCTCTGGCACGCGTGTGGTGGCCATTGCGCTGAATACCAATGCAGCCAACCCGGAGGGCACTTTGAATATGTCGCGGCATCATGTGACAGGCGAAAGCCACTCCTCCTATAGCCAACAGCAGCAGCAGCAGCCTCCCTCACAGAGTCAGTCGCCACATCTGCCCAACTCCAGCACGCTGAATCGCCAAATAGCACAATCGTAAGTAGCCCCCAAAGATATCTATATACTATATAGCATATTCATCTGTTTGTAATCTCAGTGTGCCGCCAATCGAAAACAGTCGCGGCTCCAACAGCGAGCTTACGCCCAGCGTCATCACGCGCACTGGTCTGCCCGAGCGTTCATCGAATAACTAAAGCCTAATTTAAGCGAATTGTAAAGATTGCCAAATGCCAATGAGTTACGTAAGCTAAGTCAGCTAAGTGTGTTGCGTTTGTCTAAAATGCAACACTAACTTATTTATTTATTGCATTCAAAATCTAATCAGCCGAGCGGAGTTTTCATTTAGAAACTATTTTGTCTACGAGCTGCTGGCTTGCCAAATTCCACTTAATATTTTATATAATTTAATATTATTGTTATTGTAAGCTTTTACTTAAGTCTTCCCCTTGCTCAAGTCAATGTATTGCTACAAATTATTTAAAATAATGAACAGCTTTAATCAGCCAAACATACATATACATATACATATATATTTACTATTTGTACCGCTATTAGCTATAGTTTAGCACAAACTTTCAATTTTGTATACCTTAGCTTAAGTACTTCAAAGCGAAGAATAAATAAGTTGTAAACTGCAGACACTTAAGACTTTGATGGCTCTACCATGTGGCTTATGCTTGTTGTCGCCTGGCGGTCCCGGCCTGTTATATTTCATTGTCAACAATTTGGCAGCTAACCAAATTGATCCAAATTAATTTTAATGACCTCCGCCAACGAGCCCAAGCCCAAACCCAAACCCAAAACACACAAAGCCAAAACCCAAACGCACATAAACTCGCAGCAAGTAACACAACAACAAATCGCAGAAGAAAAGGAAAAAGAATGAGTTGCCTTAAGCCAAGCCAGTGTCTAAATAGCTATTTGGTGTCATCGCTTAAAAGCCTGTCCGCTGGGCAACGCCACCGACACCGCCACCGCCGCGTAGGTAACGCCACCGCCAGCTGTCGCTGCCTTTGATCTGCCTCCATTGGTATGGCAAAAATGTTCGCGAGCCTCCAGCCAAGCCTTGTGCTTGTGCTTGCTGCTGCAAAGGAGACGCAGGCGGCGCATAATACGCGTCTTAACGCCTTGACGCGGTACATGAACCGTGAGCCGCAACCTCAACAGTTCCAGTCTGCCTTTGTCTGAGTCTCAGTTCTTCAGTTCAGCCTATGTGCTCGCTGCCTCTTTTACGTCTACTTTGCCTCCTCTGCTTTTTGGCGTACGCTCGATCAATTAGGCAAACTTGTTTTACGATCGCTTTTATTAGCATTCGCTGGCTGGCGCTCCAAGCAGCTCTCCAGGCTGCAGTCGCAGCTTTTAGCGGAGACTCTGCGGCATGAGGGGCATGGGCACGGGCTCCAAAGCGAGTGCTTGAATGAGTAATGAGGCGGCTTGAGAGCCGCAAGCCGCAAGCCGCAAGCAGCAGCAGCAGCGGCGGCCACGGAAGCTTTGGAATGTGTTGGTGCAAATTATGCGCTCCAGCAGTTGGCACAAGTGCCATCGGTCTGGGAAACCTGGTTGAAGATGCCATTTGCCGCTACTTGGCTTTGATGCCCGACAGAATAGAAAGTGCAGTGTGATATTCAGTTTAAAATAAATATAGTGGATAAACTAGCTTTCGATCTGAAAAACATTTAATTTAGTTTTGCAATGCATTGGACATTTGTATATAAATTTCTTAAGTGGAAAAATAATGGGGGCTAATAATGGAGTGAATCATAATAGTTAGAAATAAATATAAGATTCTTTAAAACACCTTTCAAAAATGGCTGGAATTTTTAAACATTTATTATTTTAAGTGTTTAAAATTCATTTTACGAATATGCAAACTTATAATTGAAATAGTTCCTGTTCCTATGCCACATTAGAAATATTTTAAAAATGTATGCAAAAATTCAATTTTTGAATATAAACTAGTTGCTCTCATTTTAATAGTTCTTGTTCATATAGCAAATTATAAATATTTTAGAAATATATATTTTAGAATATAGATTAGTTGTCGGACCGTTGGCTGCGGATTTCTCTGTGCTGCCAAGTCAGAAACAAATTAAAACATTAGCTATCGCTGGTAGCTGAGCCAAGATCAAGTGAACCCGTTTCGCTGCTTGGCCAATTGCAGTGGAACAAACGGCAAACAAGAAGAAAAAAGCGCATGAAACGAACGAGACGTCCATAAAATAATAATTCAATGTGACAGCCAACAAGATACGACAGCGGGACGCCATTTCTCACGCAGCACCCCGCCCCAGCTGCCCCTCTGGCCACCTGGCCAAACAGCGCAGACATCTGATACTGGGCACTTGGCGCACTTGTGGCTGTGACACTATCGCAGAAATTATGACAGACGTGCAACGGTTAGACGCTTAGACTCCAAGAAGTTGGCAACACTGTGGCTGTGGCTGCGGCTGCGGCGGCGACTGCGGCGCCCCGTTAATCTAAGTTGGTTGTAGCCGCATTTGAATTTCTATTAAGCTAATTGCAATGGACGGACCGAGACGCAGACAGACATAACACATAGAGAGCTACACCTTGTTTATAGCTTAGATATGCGCCAGATATGGGGTCAGCTGATGGGCATAAAAGCCAACATAAAGTTAAGAACAAAAACAGAACAACAACAACAACAACAAAATTGTCAGGCTGCATTTAATTAGCCCCGTGGAACATGTCAGAGTAGCGATGAAGCTGGCCACCAACCAAGCCAGGCCAGGGCAGGCCTTTTGAACCCCAAAAGCCAGTTTTTCATGAGGCGCCACTTAGGCAACTTCAAAGCGCAACAGCCGCTGCAGCGAGCTTTGGGAGATGCAAGTTACCATCATTGTTGCCTCGCATTACAAATCGACAAACGACACGAAAATGCGCTTTAACAACTCGCAGTTAAAATAGATAAAAGCAGATAGGCAGACGCCGCCGCAGAGCGAACGAGAGAGAGAGAGAGAGAGAGGGATAGAGAGCGCGAAAGAGAGTGCGAAATAAGAGAGCGCAAGTCTGTAGAGAATTAAGTGTAGCTAAGTTCAAAAATATTTTCAGCCTTGGCTGCCATTTTTGAGTTCTATTTATAATACGAATTTAATAATTTACAAGTTCAACTTAACCCCTCCATTGGTTTTGCCTTATTTTAAGAGCTACTTAGGCTTGCTAGCAGCATCCACTCATATTCATAAGATCCGCTTTCTGGAGCAGCTTAGTGCTCCATTAAAACCGCAGCCAAGCCCAGCTTGCCACGACTGACGTCACAGTTGCCAGCAGCTCACTCGCACGCAAGCAAGCGCTGAGGTTCTAGGAAAAAGTATCAAAATTCCAAGAATTCACACGAAAGACAAAATGCGATTGCCTCAAGGTAAAGGGGACAAGGTATTCCCTTGTCTCTGCTGCTGCTGCTGCGGCTGCGGCTGCTGCGCTTATCACAACTCACGCGCGTCTCGTTCCATTTGGTTCTCGGGGTCGGGCCCAAAATCACATTATCTGCATTGCCCAATACGCAACGATGGCGACTCAACTAATGGACACTCGGCGGCGTAAAGCATATCATGATCATGATGATGATGATGATGCCGCCGCCGACGCCGCCGCTCTCTTGGGTAACAAGCCAGCCAGCCCAGCGCTGCGCCGTGCAAGAAGATTGAAGATGCGGCGCTTATCGACAGCGAGACCAGAAAATAAAAGAGAAACGAGAAACAGACAGCATTGCAGCTGGATAGCATATGGGTTGTCTGTCTCTGTTTCTCTGTTTAGCTTGGGATCGGTCTCAACGCATATTTCTGTGTCTTTGCTTATCGTTTGGAACTGTGTGGACTTTTTGTACGCCTTGTGGCGTTGATGGCGCTGAGAAAGGGTTTCAGAAATGTGGCGCCAAAGGAAGCGCTGCAAATGGTACTTGATCGCGATCATGATGACTCTCTGAGTATCTCTGTGTGTGTGTATTTGGTAATTTAGACGGCGCCTCCATCCATGTTTCACACTAATGCACTTGCAGCTTTTAAATGTCACCAGTGCCACAGCCACAGATCAGGGACGTAGCGGAGTCTCATACGGCTCAGCCTCAGCCTCAGATATGCAGCTAGGCCATTGTCAGTGATGACTGGACATGCAAGTTGATTGTGTATTCAATTGGAATAATGATCAATTTAAATCGAGATTTGCTTATGTTGCATGTCAGGTCAATATCAATTAAAACGACTCAAGCTAAGTGCCATTTGGTAAATGTAAGATTAATTGCAAGCAACTATCTAAGAAAAGTATTAATCATAAAATGCAAATTTACAAAACTTAATGAAACTAAGGTTTGAAAAATTAAAGCGTCTTTCATATTAGCCATCTTAAAATGTATAATCAGGGATACCAAAATCGTTAATATTATGCATTATTTACTAATTTATTTATATAACAATGGCAATTATTAAAAATAATTAAATTGGCTAAATGTTTTTTTTTTTTTAAATCAATAAATATATAAATATGAATAAAGACTATTGGAATTGTTAAACAGACCCAATATTTGTTGCAAGGGTTGGGAAAAGGCCAAACAGTTCTGGGTTAGTCTAAGTTATTAATATTTAAATAAGATGAAATACACATCAAAAATACTTTCAAGTAAAGGATCTAGAAATATAGTCAAAATTAGTTCATAACATATTAAAGCACAAATAAAAGTCTTAAATTTGGCTTAGTAAGAGAATGCTGAAATTGTTTTTGATTCTTTTTTCAATATTAGAATAGTAAACGATTGATATCAGAGCATAATTATGCAGTTTCATGAGCAATCTTAAACTATATAGCCAAAGATTTTAAAATCATTAGTATTATTTACTTTTATTTATTTTATGTCGACTATAAACAGTCGACGGAAAAAAAAAAATCTAGAAGAAGTATTTAAAGTTATTTAAAATAAATATTTAAAAATTAAATGTTTTTAAAAAACAAGAGAATGTATATCAATTTATACTATATTGAAATTGTTAAGCAGACCCAACATTTATTGCAGGGATTGGGAAAAGTCCAATCAGATATGGGTTAGTGTTAGTTATCAATAGTTAAGGAAATTAAAATACACCGCTCAAGATTCAAAGCCGTTTATATTGCCTCAGAATTTAAAATTTACATTAAACCAATTCATTTTAAGATATTTTTTTTTATAAATGGCAGCAACTCTTTGTAGCAATAACAAAATGTTCCGAGCAATAAAATATATCTTAGTTGTGCGCCTCCAATGATTTGTTTTTTTTTTAGCATTTAAACGAGTTGACATTTCCAATTGCTTTACAACATTTCCAACACTCAACACAAAGCTTAGTCTGTCGCTTTTAAGGCAAACACATTTTAATAGGCTTTCAGCCATTAGTACAGCATTTGTCTATCTTTGGCATATCCCACAGCTCATCCGAGCCACACTCTTGCTTCTGCGTATAAACATATAAGAGCAGCCATTTAACAAATCTATGACTATGAATAGCTCTTCAATTAAGTGCTAGAGTATCTTGTTGGGCTTTTCATTAGTTTATCTACGGCATAAATATTTCAAATGCTTTTGCTAAGCGACAAAGCTGTTGGTCAACTTGTGTCCAGGACTTGTTTTTCGAGAGGTCTAAAGGCCATGTCTGGCTGGCGCCTGAGCTTAATAAAGCTAAACCCTTAACGTGAGAAAATACTATAGATATATATGCTACATATATGTCTTATCAAACGTCAGCATGCCTGAGCCAAAAACAAAAAAAAATGTGGATTTGCGTATGCTGCAGATAGCGCCGCTGAGCAACAACAACAAACAGCGTAAATGTCAAAATGCCAAAATTAATTGCAATGGCAGTGCCATGGATAAAGTCTCGCACACCAAAAATAAAACACGACAGAACAAAAAAATCGAAGTAAAAGTCAGCCATGTTGCACGTACAGGTCAAGAGACCGCATGCCAACAAACGACACAGCAGGGGGTTGGCTTGGATGGCTGGCGAGCGAAACGAACCAGTTGCTGTCCAGCCCATTTTCGAGAAAATACTTGTAGCTTAAGAAAAGACTTGGCCTAAAGCAACCCCCATGCAAAGATAGATTAAGTTTAATTTAAAGTAACAAATTAAAGTCTTATCAATTGCCTTTAAATTAAATATTTTATTATATTTACTTGCAACCCCTCTAAGCCTACGCCACTGTCTGAAAAAATGCTTTGCTCTCTTGCATTCTTTTTGCTTGCCACACCGTCCTCCATTACAAATTCTACCACTTTTTTGCCGCTGCCGCTTCTGCCTCACTACTCATACACACACACACACACATGCAGAGCATTTCCAGTTTCCAGTTGCAATGCTGAGCGTAACACAGGCCACAAGTTTGTTAACACGCGCACGCGGCATTTATCGCGCCTGGCAATCAAGCAGCAGAGTCCAGCGTACTTGCAACACCTTCGTCTGCTTGCCACACCACAGCAGAAAACACGTTTCACCTTGCGTGCCGCGTAGCTATGTGTTTCCCCATTTTTTTTAAGGTGGAGTCTGGCAACGCGCAACGTTCATTGGTCAACATAAAATTGGCTTCGAGTAGTTGTGTGTGTGTGTGTGTGTGTGTGTGTGTGTGTGTGTCTGCTTTTCATTAGAGTTTCGCATAAATTTTGTTGCATGTTCATGTTCATTTTACCCCCGCAGCTAGTGTTCCAGCTTTGGCTGTGGCACACGCACTTCGAGTCCATTTCATTTGAAGCATATTAGATTTTCCTATATATATGTCCCCTGTCAAACAGGTAGCCTTATTGGAGAGGGTGTCGTCTGGCCTGTGGCTTGTCTTATTTTTCAATTTTTTGCGCCTATAAATAATTGGAGTTTATCACCGCCTGGACGCTTTGCATTTAATAAATTTAATTTGTGGTAATTGAAGTTGTGGCGGACAGCAAACGGCCAAGCGATTTATCTGACTGTGGGCGAGCTTATGAAAATTCCACAATTAATTGCACATTATTCAAATGCTTTTGGCTATTAATAAAGCAGGAAGTGCAATTTGTTTTGCTGTTGTGCTATCTCTGCTTGGACATTGTTTACTTTCTGATTTATATAATATTTTACTTTAACTGAAATGCACATCAATTGTAATTATTGTAATTTTATGCAAAAAGGCTGTCAAGCTTATTTGTTCTAACAAGATTGTTTGACTTAAGCTAGATTAATAAAATTTATTTTACTTTGCGCGCAATTATAATAAACTTGCCAAGTGTCAAAGTTATGAAGCATATATAAATTTATTTAACTACTTAAAGCGGCATCAAGGTAAATGAAATGTCAATATTTATGCACATAAAATGCTTTAGCATTTAATTTCAGTTTTATTTATAGTACGATCGCATGAATTATGATAAATTTACAGATTGCAACTTTAGTGCGTATATGTGTGTGTGAGTGTTTGATAAATTATTATTATTATTTTCATGGCAAGTGCGCATAATTCAAAATATTGCGCATACGCCAAGAGCGCCGCAAAAGTTGTAAGCACAAAAGTGGGCAGTCCCCAAGGAGAGCTCACACACACACACACATAGTCACCATTGTATATGTATCTAAACAGCAAATCAAGCAAACTTGAATATGGCTACAATTTGATTACAAACAACAGTGAGTGCAAGCAAGAGAACGACAGAGCACGCGATATAAAGGCAACACCCACTTTTATAGCGCGATAGCGTGCTAGCGTCCCTCTCTCTGTCTCTCTTGCAGCATGTGTAAGTGTGTGTGTGTGTGTGTGTGCTTGAAACTCGTTTGTTTGCCCATTGTGGCAGCCACTGGCAAACTCAAGCCACAGTCGCGCTCACAGCGTACGTCCAACCGGAAGCTCTCTCGTTTCGTTTCGTTTGTTAGCTCGCTTAGCTCCAGCTCCAGCTCCATCTTGTGCGCCACGCCGTGTGTATGCGTCTGCGTGAGTGCTTCCCCATTCCAATCAGAACAACAACAACAGCAGCAGCAGCAACGAAAGCCAGTGGCAAAACTGAAATTCTGAACGTTTGGTATTCAGTTTAGTTTGGAACGTTGTTTGTATGCGAATTAGCCAAGACGTCGCGTGCAAAATTTTTGTAATAAAAATCTTATGAAAAAGCCGTCGCCAATTGTGAATTTTACTCAAAAGCCCACATCAATATAAAAAAAAATATTTGCATACAAATAAAACAACAACAGTGCACAGTGGCAATTTATAAAGAATTAAACAATTCCATAGCATTTTATAGCTCTCAGTCGCGCTCTTTGTGGGTTTTTTCTATTGTTAATTATGTGTTTAATGTTATTGTTGTTATGTGTGTTATGCTAATTGAAATATTTGCCAACAACGCGTATCTCTCATATCGACTGCGGCATCTGTATCTGTATTTGTATCTGTATCTGTATCTGTGCTTCGCTTGTTTTGTGTCATTTAATGTTAATGTTTAGGCACTCGCATACAAATTAAATTCTGAAACACAACAAAACGTTTGCTGTCAAACAATAAAAGCAATTAAATTACTGTAAAACGCAAACAAAAATCAATACAATATAAATACGCACTGGACAGCATTTGCATACGGCAGCAAATTGGAACTGAGTAAAATAAACAGGTAAGGATGTGAGCTATAAATACATTTGGCCTTCAACAGCGCAACTCTACTGCTTTATGATGATAAATGATTATCCAAGTTAAACTAGCTTACCATAAAAATTATACTGCAGCTACATTTTTTATGACCAAATTAGAAAATTAACGCTTGTGATATTTTTGAAGTAAACCAGTTTGATCTCATTTCTATCTGCAGCCATCTATATTGATTTGGTTGCCATAATGTACATCATTAATCAGAATTGTGGAGCACAGTTCATTCAGCAGTCGGACTTCCGCTAGTCTAGCTAACCAGTTTACGCTGCTAATTGTGGCATGCCACATTAATCGTTTAGCGTAATTACATGTGCTACAGATTCGTTAGTTCGTTAGTTAGGCGGCTGCTCTTTCAATTATTAAACGTTGCCATTTCAATTAGGCTGCAATGAGACACGACTAACTGAGCTGAACTGAGCTGGCGCATAAATTGCGTAGTTTATGCTTATTGAGCAACTCAATTAGCCGGCAACACTTTATAAGGCCATCTAGCTGCTAATGCCAACAATTTGTTGCTATATTATGGCCAACTACAAAACGGTTTGTCAACAGCGTGAAAACGCTGGCGGTAGCGCAACAAATTGAATTGAATGAAAAATAAACTGAATTGAGCATTTCAATAAAAACACAAATAAAAACGCAGTCATAAATTTAACTAAAACACAATACAAAACACTTAATGTGTAACCCAAAAAGCCAACAATAATGAATTGCACATTAAGTATAAATTTAATTATGACACGCATAACAAACATTAATTTAGCTTTTTACGACACTGATACGTTGAAAGCTTGCCATTGTTTTGGCCATGGTGCATTAACTGAAAGTTCAAACTGTCCCCTTTGACTGATATCAATTTATAATTTACTGCTCAAGCGTTGCCAATTAAATCAACAGCTAAACAGAAGCTTTATCATCAACACATTTTTCCAAGACATTACACTCTGGCAGAGTTACAACTTTGTTTTTTCTTCTTTTATGTCTAAATCTATGTGGCAGCTGGGCTTGAGCAAAACAAAAGACTTAAGCGCGAAACTTGCCGGCAGAGCAGGCGTCAAGCGCATGATTATTCATCAAGTGCTCAGCAAATAAATCGTGCAAAATGCACATAAATTAGTGCAATGTGTAAGCGGCTGATAAGCTGGAATAACTTTTATTTAATATGCCTAACAAGCGTAATAAAAAAATGTTATTGCAATGCAGCTAGCGTTAATTAGTTTGTTAGCAGCCTTTGAACTTAGGCTATGCAATAGATTTCAAGTGTGAAAAAACTTTTCTAACTTGCCTCATTCATTTCTCAGACTTGGCCTTCAGCTTCATTAACCCTTTGCCACACTTTCGCTCATTTAGAGGCAAGTGAGCGTTGCAGCTCGACAATTCGACAAGTGCCATTTCATGAGAGCAATTAACTGCTGGCGCCAGCCCAAGTCAGACGCTAAATAACAATGACACAACATGACAGCAGTGTCTGCAAGTGCATTGCCAAAAATAAAAGAAAAAAGTGCTATGAAGTCATTAGGCAAACATTTTTCCGACCATAAAATTTGCTGACCAAAAGGTAACTGAGCCTCAAAAACGCTGCGTGTGACCCAGTGGCACAGGTTATGCCATACACATATACATACATATATATATGTGTGTGTGTGTATTTGCCTGCTGAGTGTGCGTGCCGAAGCGCCTTTTAATTTATGACACTTTTATGAGACCAGCAAATAAAACTCAAATCGGCTAAACAAAGTACCGACCAATAGTGGCCTTCTTGGACAATTGCATCATAAATCTTGACCGGGAATCGTTTAGCAAAAGGCAAGAAGTTAAGGTCAGTGGTATGTGTAGCAGGGCTGCCAGGTCGGCGAAACAAATAAGCGCTTTCTAAGAGCCAATAGTCGAGTTTACGTACCGGAAAGATTCAGGCCAAGAATTCTCAAGTTACAACCAGAAAGAAAACAAAAATAGTAGAATAGAAATTTACATAATATTCACATTAGTAATTGTTCAAGCAGCTGGCAACCCTGCTTGCATTTAGTTCAACCCCCAGTAACAAATGTAATTATGCAACTTTTAACGCTGCTGCGCAGCCTACACGTGCAGGTAGCCCAAGACTTGTATGCAACACGCAATACAGCAATGTCTAAAACCAGCAACAAATAAATAAACAAGTGTGTGTGTGTGCAAATTGCATTTTAAGCAGGTCAACGGGGCAAACAACCCAATAGGAAGGTGTAGTCTGAGCTGAGCATAAGAAGAAAGACCCATTGACCCAGGGCGTGCGAGGCCAGGACTGAGACAGAAGTCATGTCGTGCGTTCCACGACGCTGGCGACGCTAGTCTGTGCTACTTGCTGTGTGGCGAATTTGTAGAAAATTTCTTTAAAAAAAACATTTACAATCAAATATTTTATAATTGCACAAATTGAATTTGATTTATCGCTCAACTAATTGAAACAAGGGAATAATAGGTCTCAGGAGTTTGGCGCCTCGATAAGTGTATAAAGCCCACATAATTCTTAGCCCCCAGGAATACTTAAAATATATTGCCTTTTTATAAACTGTTTAAAGTCTGAGCATAATTAAATACTTATCGTTAAAGGCTTTGTGAAACACTCAACGATAAGCCTGGCATTATTCATAACGATTCTGGTTATTACACATGCCTCTCATATCGAAGCTGCGAGTGAAATCAGCGCCTTTTATCGTTGGCACTGAGGAAGCAGCTGTTCCAGCTATAAGTTAAGCGATATGCGCTTAAATCTGAAATTCAAGTTATACAACAAGAGCACGATAAGTAAACAGTTCACAAAAGCAGCTCGCAGTCAATTTTGTCGTCGTATGCCATATCACATAAATAATAGCAAGATTTTTTTATATGTTTTCTATTTTAAGTGCTGGCATTTAACGAGCGTAATTAATTAATTAAACAGCAGTAAAAATTAGGCGAGTTCGGCGCTAAGCGAAGCTATGTTGATATTCCCAAGCATGAATTGTCAACAGTCTCTAAAAAATATAAAATGTAAATGTCACAAAACAAACGCAGCAATGTGTAGAGGGCACAAACAGCGAAAGAGAGCGACGACTTAAGCCGGCTCGACGCCAAGACACTTAAGAGCTTTGGACTTGCTACGACTTCGACTGACAAGCGGTGCAGGGGAATTAGTTGCTCAAGTTGGAATTTGTCTGCCCGCGTGCCGAAAACTTGTCACCACTGCAGCCAGTGTGGTCGACCGCGGGACAAGAGTGTGAGAGCGAGAGTGAGAGCGAGATAGCCAGATCTTAAGAGATCAGAGATCAGTTGTATATTGGCCGCCAAAGATCAATCGAAAGCGCTGCCTAATATAGACGCCAGCCAAGCAACAAAATCAGGTTTGGATTTCAGGCAAGCTGCAGTTGGGCTGAAGCTGATGATATGATGCATTATTAAAAATACTCAACTTGGCGACAATTTATAACTAACTAACAGTTCGTTGCTTAAGTCTTTTGTTTCGCCAGCATAAAAGTGCGGTAATTAATTCTAAAGCGAAATGCATACAAATATTCTACAAACATTATCAGCAATTATACCCCAGGCGCGAGCAACAATAACGCACCATTTCCGCCATCATTTCAGCAATTGATAAGCCACAAGTGTATACGGTATGCATATGAACTGACACTCAGTTTCTCACAAAATCAACGATTGGAACAATCAGTTAAATGCTTAAGCATTGTTGTTATTAGTCCTCAGCAAGCTCTTATACTTCTCTACTCTGCCCTGCTCGCCACCCATCAGTTGTTGCCCTGACTCTGCTTATCAGTCGAAATATTCAAATTGAGTTTGTTATTTTGTTTTTTGTTATTCTCTGTTTTGTAAGTAGTCGCGTTTCAATTGCGTTTTAGTTGTTGTCAAGTACTTTGGGCAGCTCTACATACTCAAGACAAGTGTATGTATGCATGTGTGTGTGTGACAATTGCTGCGTGGCTGTCAAGTGTCGCATGGATGAGTAATTGCCTCAGCTGCAATAAGGAAAAGCCCTAATGGCAATGCGATAAGCTAGGCGGATACTTATTTGCACTCAAGGTTTATTTTAAGTGCCTACAACTAAGTAATTAGCTTCAGGCAAAGGATTGTTTTGTTTCAATTCGTACATGTAGCCTAATTAATTAACTCAACATATAAATTGCAGATATGTCTCATTATTAAGACTCTTGCCTACAATTTTTTCATAATTTGAGCATTTCTCTTTGGCTAATCAAATTATGAGCTTCCAATTCGAATTCCACACACCATTTATGAATGCCTGGCTCTTAATAGCGCCATGCCGAAGACACAAACGCATCTCGGCAAATGCATTTGCTACATAAAAAACATAATAATTACAAGCACAAATGGTCCAAAACACTCAAGTGAGCTGCATATGTCTGCTCTGGAGAGCGATTCTCATAATTACACATAAGATGAAATAAACATACAAATTTGAATAAAAGCGATATAAGCAGAGAGACATGGAGCCCTCACAACTGTGCTGCACACTCTGCAAGTGGAAGGTGAAGTCGATCTGTGTCGGCGGCTGCTGCTGCTGCTGGGGCTTGCGTACTTTGCCATTAAGAATCGAACCACAAATCCACTTAAAATCACTACAAAAACCAATAAAGATTTCTTTCATCTTTGCCGAAGGTGCGCGCGAGATGGCAACAGAAAGTGCGAGCCAGAAAGAGATAGCTACAGCGAGCGAGTCATTGCTGATCGATGACAATCATGGGACAATCAATGGACTTAGGCCCAAAAGAAAGTCTTCAACATTAGGGTTGGCGTTGGCGGTGACGCCACTTTGAAATTTCTTTGGTGACATTTTCCAGCATTTTTTGGTTTCAGTCAATTGAAAGGGTTCAGGATTAGTGGAGCCAGAGCAATTATCATTTGTCTGCACGTTATCAGCGAATGTTACAAAAAACAAAAATAATATGCATGCATATCGATGAAAGTTCTTGCTATGCGCCATAGAAATTTCCATAACTGGCAGTTTGCCATAAATCGCCGAATACATTTCCATTTACCATACAGTCAAGCGCGTGCCAGACCTTCCATGTGCTTACTTCGGCTTTCTTTTAGCGCATTGGCCCGATAAACGTCATAAAACTTAATCACCAGGCTAAGGCTAAGGCGCTCCGCTCCGCGCAGTTTTAGCTGCAGCTTTAATTTCAGCATCATCTTTAGCTTCAAGCTTCAGCTTCAGCGCAGCGTCAACAAGATCGTGTGGATGATCACATTAACGGTGCCGGCGCATGATATATAAAGCTGTTCACAAATTAAGGTCCATTAGCGCAGCAGGATGTGTCAGCGTCGATTGAAATATGCGCTTGTCTACCTTGCGGTTATATTTTTCTTGTTCTCGCTGCTCTCTTGGCTCTTTGCATGCGCTGTCTGCTGTTTTTGTTTTGACAACATTTCGTACCTCGAGTGTGTCTCACTTTTCACTCTCACAATGCCTAATTTTTTGCATGAACCGTAACTAAGCCAAATTGCTTGAATAATGAACCTACGAACTTCTAAATTGTAACAATTTCTTATATACGCCTTGGGTAACTCTCAAGATTAATCGTTGCTAATGAGGCGTCAATTAATTAAAGCCAAGCATTTGATCCTTGCATCCTTGTCAACACACAGACACACGCCCAGGAATTGGTGATAGAACGGGGCTGTTGTTATGCCCGCCTCTGTCAATGTAGCTTCGGTTCTCGCTCCGGGCCGGATTAGATCTTCTTTGGCCAGGGGATTACTTTCACGCAGACGCACTTAAGTGCCTACCGTTCTGCTGAGAACCTGTTTGCAGCGTCTCAAGTGCAATGAATAAATTTCAAGACTTACATGAAATTGACTAATTTTCAAATGTGCATGTATGCGTGAGTGTTTGTGTGTGTGTGGAAGCGCCGCAGTTGCGTCGCTGCATTGGAAAATGCACCTACAAATTTTTACCTGTCAGCTGCGCTTGTTGCTCGCTCTCGCTCTTTTGATTTGCTAGCTCGCTTGTGTGAAGGCGACGCCTGCAAGTGACACTCGAGGCAGAAGGCGGACGTATAGACAGACGGACAGCAAACGGACGGACGGATTGAGAGACTGAGACTGAGGTTGCCTGCCCATTGATGAAATTGACTTTTTATGTTGTTGCCGTTGACTTCTTTTCGAATTTTGCGTGGCGCAGTCTCTGTCGCTGTCGCTGCCGCTGCTGCAGTCGGCGCTGGCCGAAACTGGATTTTTGGGATTAAGTTTTTGTTTACTTTGAGGCGTTTTTTAGTTTGTTTGTACGCCTCAAGGAAGTCGGTTCGTTGTATTCGTTTGTGCCCAACAATAACAACAACAATGCAATAACATCATAAATCGCGTATTTTGAAACTTTCAAGTGTTCCATAAATGATTTTATTGCTTTATGGGCAGGATTAATCAAAAGTCTGACAAGCCAACTTAAACGATGCAAAATACACAGTGATCAATTAATAAGTGTAATAATAAAACAAACTGCATTTGCAAATTGTTGTAACTTTTGTGTAGCGGCTAATAATTGTTTATCAATAACACAAGCCAAACTTATACAAGCAAATAATTTATATAAAGCATGGGCATTTTACTAAGCGATGGTGATGTAAGTTTAAATTTAAATTTAATAAAATATACATAAGCTTAACGGTTATCAGACACTCATTTAAAATCAACATTATCATTTGAGAAACATAAATTATTTGCGATAAAAGCAGCGCTTGAACAGTTAATATTGATTTCATTTTCATAAATTGCCTTCAGTACGGCTGTTGGTGATTTTGTTGGTGAATTCAACAATGAAAAGCAAACAATGCTAGATAGTGCAGAGTGAAGTAATTAATTAATTAAGTAATGAAATGTTTTTTCAAGCATATAAATTCCAGTTTGTTGTTTAATAATAAGAATAATAATAAGAAATAAAGCAGGCGGGTGTTGTTGAATTTCCTAGTTATTGGTGTGAAATTCAACATTTCCATTATTTGTAATTGTAATAAATAGTAATTGAGAATATTTCACTGAGCATTATTTTCCAAATATATTGAATTGATTGATTAGTAATGACACTTAATATTTCCATTTTTTGATAGAAGATCTTATCTTCCATATTAATTACACCAATATTTCGCATAGGCGGTAACTGGTGGAGTAACCAAATCAGGTGACTAGTAAGTCGGTAGTCAGCCCTGAAGTTAATAGAGCTTCATCTGAGAGCTGTACTGCAGGGTAACAGATGCTTTCAAATTCAGCGAATGGTCTTAATTATTGCTTCAAATATTTTTTTATACGATATAATTTTAATGATCGCATTATTTACTTAGAACTCAAATTCAATTTGTCGCATTTGCCTATTCTGAGATCATTATTAACTAACGTATTCGTTAAAGAATGGACAGATATGAATGAGTCAAGTGTACGCGGGAGAAATGCAAAACAGGATTCGCTTAGCATAGAGCTAAGACCCGAAGTAGACTAGTGCGCACCCGGTTTTGCGGTCTGCGGTCTTCAAAAAAGGAAAGAGCAACCACTTAAAGCGCCTCTTTAATCCTAAGTGTTCGCTGGTCGGTTGGGGACTACTCGTTGGCTTGTTTGTTATTGCCCCGTCGCTCAAGTGGTTTTCTCTGTTTGTTTTTATTCCGTCATTTGGCGGTGACAAATTATTAACGTTCTACTCATCGTCTACACTCCTCTCGCTCTCACACACTCCAGCTCTCTCTTGCTCTCTTTCTGGCACTTGCGCATCAGTGCGGTTGTGTTGCATTTTTATTAAATTGATTTTTTATTGCTGTTTATTTTAATTCCTCGCCTTCTTCAACGCCGTCGTTGAGCCCTTTTTTTTGCTGTTGCTGTTACCTTTTTAGGTTTGCCTAAGCGCCTCTGCAGTCACTTGCTCTGATCCACATTTCGATCCTGTTCTGGTTCTGGGGTCCGCCGGCTCATTTCAGCCTGCAACATGTTGACAATTTTTCGTGTGGTGGTCGCGCAGAGCTCCTTTGATGCAGCACCGCTTGCCGGCGCTCTCTTTGATCGACTGATCTTCTAAAGGGAGCGACATCATTATGCACGCGTGGTCAACTCTTTGATGGCATGGATTTGTTGTCCATGGCGTTGTAGCAACCAGCCTCAGTACCCCGCACCTCTCTTTGACCAGTCCGAGCATCTTTTGGAATGCTGCACATTTGTTTTGGAATTTCGATAATTATGTTGACATTTTGCGTAAATTTAGCCTAATTTAAATTAATAGCTCTGAAATAAACTTTAATATACTGTAATTAATTTGTTTTTAAGTGTATATTGCATTGAATATTATTTAAAGTAAACATTGAAATATGTCGTGCAAGATTTAAAAATTATTAAGATTTAGTCTCTTATACGTTTAAATATATTTTTCTTCATAGCCGCCGGCTATTTCAAAGATTAACTAGCTTGCATATATCTTGTTTCTAAAACGCCGTCGGCCAATATTCGGCTAATGAATATGAATTCATTTTAGTTTATGTAACTTTTAGTTCTCTCTTCAATTTAGTCAAATGTTTTGAACAAATTCGCCATTTTCAGCAGCCATCTGTTTTATTGATATTGTAAATTGATGTGAATTCGTTGGAGCTTGAAAATTAAAAATTTCATACATCATCGCATTAAATTTGTTTGTGGATAAGATAAAGACGTCAAATGTTTGTTTCGATTGTCTGAAAATGAAGAATATTTTGCAATTGGCGCCTTAATTGATTTTGTTGTGAAACACGCATTTTGTTGCTTGTTTTTTATATACACATACACAAGTATACATATATATATATGTTTTCTTGTTTTGGTTATTGAACCTTTGTAAAAACAAAATTATGCGGAAAAGAAATTTCAGCCGTACGGCACTTGAAAATTTTCATGTGGTGCAAAAATTTTGAACAATGCTGATGAAGAGAAATTTAATTTAAAAGGGAAATAAAATGGAACGAATATTGAGAGACAGTGATATTAGACTTTGTAAATAAAATTTATATAAATATTTTATTTATATATTACAAATTTATGGTATTTTATGAAGTAGAGAAGGAAAGAAAAATAACTATCTATATGGAGCAGTGTCAAGTCTCTCCTTAAAAATATTTCTTAAATGGAAACAGTAACTCGTTTAAGTTTAATAAAATTTCTTAAATTATTCACGACTGCTTATAAAACTAATATGATTATGAAAGGATATCTAGGTTCGCTACTAAAAATCATAAAATATGCAGCCCACATAAACATATTAATATATAAAGCGTAGTGTAGTGGTGTTGCCTACGCATCGCATCCATAAGATACTCAAGCCATAAGTGCTGGCAATGCAAGAGATACAGCAAGCAGCCACAAAAGATGCAGCGCGCCATTAATTTGAGTTGGGTATGGGTAAGGGTATGAAAGGGCACTGTCTGAGCCAAAACAAGTTCTGCTGAGCACTGAGCAGGAGCAGTGGGGGGCGAGAGAGTCAAAGAAGTGCAGCAAGTAGCTGTGTCTGTGGCCAAAATGGCTGCTTGCAACAAGCACTTGCCCAATGGCAGCCAAGCCAGCGGAGGCTGCAAGCCAATGAGAAAGAGAGAGCAAACGATAGCTCAATCGGTTGCTTGTGGAGGGGGGTGGGGAGCTTATAGCAATGCGTCTAATTCGTTTGCCTTTGCTTTGCTTTTGTTGCAGTCCACCTCGGATCAGCAGTCGACGCGAGACTATCCGCAGTTCGGCGGCGACTATCACAACGTGCAGCTGCAGGTGGCCGCCGTTGCCGCCAGCTCCAAAATGTATCACAGCAGCAGCGCCGCAGCCGCTGCCGCCTACACAGATTTGGCTGCAGCTGGCGGCGCGGCCAGCGTCTCAGGCTATCATCACCAGCAGGCAGTGAATCCCGTCTATGTGCCCTCCAATCGCCAGTACAACCATGTGGCGGCGCATTTTGGCAGCGCGGCTGCTGCACAGAATGCTTGGACTACGGATGGCTTTGGCACCCATGGGCAGTTGCAGGCCCAGTTCTATACACAAAACGCGGCAGTGATGATGGCGCCTTGGCGCAGCGCCTATGACCCCACGGGATTCCAACGCTCCTCGCCCTATGAGAGCGCAATGGACTTTCAGTTTGGCGAGGGACGCGAGTGCGTCAACTGTGGCGCCATTTCCACACCGCTCTGGCGACGCGATGGCACCGGCCACTATCTGTGCAATGCTTGCGGATTGTATCACAAGATGAACGGCATGAATCGGCCGCTGATCAAGCCCAGCAAGCGACTGGTGAGTGCAGTGAGTAATCCAAGTCCAAGCGGTTGTCACTGAATATCTTTGCTAACATTGCGATATTTTCTCATAGACTGCCACGCGGCGCATGGGACTGTGTTGCACCAACTGTGGGACGCGCACTACGACGCTCTGGCGACGCAACAACGATGGTGAGCCGGTGTGCAATGCTTGTGGTCTCTACTTTAAGCTGCATGGCGTCAATCGACCGCTGGCCATGCGCAAGGACGGAATTCAAACCCGCAAGCGCAAGCCCAAGAAAACGGGCAGCGGCGCCACAAGCGGCACCAGTGGCAACAGCAACAGCCTTGAAACCAGCAAGGAATGCAAAGAGGAGCATGGTAAGCATAACAACAAACCAAATTTGGAGCAACAAACTTTAGTTTTTGCTTATACGCATGCAGATCTCAAGCCAACGCTTAGCTTGGAGCGTCATAGTCTCAGCAAGCTGCCTACGGATCTGAAGAGCACTTTGGTCGGCAGCGCAGCCAGCAGTCTGATGAGCCAGCATCATGTGCAGCAGCAGCAGCAGCAACAGCAGCAACAGGCGGCGGCGGCGGCAGCAACACACCAGCAATGCTTTTCGCACTACGCCCAACAGCAGCAGCAACAGCATCAGCAACAGCAGCACCAACAGCAACAACAACAGCAGCAGCAATCGCAGCATCCCCAGCTTGATCATCAGGCGCAGCTGAGTGCGCGGCAGCTGCATGGCGCCAGCTCACAGCTTTACACACCTAGCAGCAGCTCCGCCGCCTCCGCCTATACAACGCACAGCAGCAATGCCGCGGACACGCCCACGCTGAGCAACGGCACGCCCTCGCCGCACTATCAGCATCATCATTTGCATGCCGCCGCCGCCGCGAGCAGCTCACATGGACACCATGCGGCCGCTGCTCATCATCATCTACATGCGGCAGCTGCTGCTGCTGCCTACGGCGTCAAAACAGAGGCGAGCGCAACCAACTATGACTATGTGAATAACTGTTACTTTGGCGCTTCGTTTGGTGCGCTTGGTGGTGCTGCGTCCTCTGCCATGGCCAGTGGGGCAGCTAGCGAGCTGGCCGGCTACCATCATCAGCACAATGTCATCCAAGCCGCCAAGCTGATGGCCACATCCTGAGCAGTTCATCAGTAGAGGCGCCTCGGGCACTGTGATCTCTAAACCACGACACACACAGCATTGAAACTCTGTTGGACATGAATTGAAAAGACTTTTGCATTAGTTTCTAGTTTCCGATAAGTTCCACCTACACTACACTGTAAATAACTTTCAACCGCGCACAACAATTTGTACAAACTTATTTTCCATTGCTTGATCTGTTTTCTTGCTCGCCATAGTTCTAGTTTACACCATCTATCAGTTAGCCCAAGTTCTCCAATTAGCATTAAAATTCATAATTCATAAAATAAATATTATATAGTTATATTTATGTATAAAACACTTAGCTACACTTATGTATGTTTAATTTAGTTTAGCTTTAAGTTCATGCATATTACAATAAAAATAAATTTTAATTCGAAAAAAAAACAAGTAAAAAGAAATTATTATTTGCATATTACAAACCTCTACATATAAAATAATGAAAGACTCAACCCTATGCCAATGATATCTATAGATTTTACCAATAGATCCGCCTATATTGCCGACATCTTTTAGTCAGTATGTAGTTTTTGCAAAAAAAAAAAAAACAAAAAACTTCTACTAGAAACTCTAAAGTCGATATTTGATATTTGCTTGTTTTCTACTAATATTTAAGTATATTAGTGATTAATTATAGCAAATAAGTTGCGATAGATTTCTTTTTATTCAAAAAATAATGTTTTAGGCTGTTCGGCTGTTATAAATGGCAATCGTCAAATATATTTGACAAATAAGTACAATATCATTTTATACAACTTATACTTACTTTTAATTTATAAAAATTCTTTACAGCATTAATTTCCACGATGCATCCAGAAGTATGCAATAAAGTAATCATACTCTGCTAAAGAGCGCCGTAATGTATACTTCAGAAATATATGTTTTGTTTACATATTGCTATTTATCAAACCATTTGCGCTGTTCATATATTTTGTATATTCAAAGAGAGTAGTAACTTATAATAATATAGTACCATGTGATGAAGTTTAAATTTGTAATGAAGTCTATGCAGACTAATTATAGTATACCAAACCCTTTTTATTTTTGCCTAAGAAGCTTATTGAAATTCCCTATTAACTATTTTCACAATAGATGACAACTATTTAAGCGGTCAATGTCGATTGTTAAAAACACCGCAAGTAATGATACTTAAGCCTGACCGTAATTTGCCTGCCTTGCATATAAATGGCTCATAAAAAATACCTGAACTAAAGCTATTGAACTCAAATGGGTTGTAATACATTTTGTTAGCTATGCGAGCGTATTTAATGCAGTTTTAATAAAAAGACTATTGCACAAATTTTGGCAATAAAAGCAAGAAGCTGAAATTGAAATTGCACAGCTCGTTAATTTATTGCTGATGACACACAGTCCCCGAGGAAGCAGAAATTCGCATTAAAGTATCCAAAGCATTAACGCAACAACGGAGGCTGGAACTTAAAACTTATAAAAACGTTACAAAAGTCAGCAAATTTGGTAATTTCCGCACGCGACGCCAAAGAGATGGCGAGGTGAATGTTGTTGAATGTGGAAAGGTGGTCTATTGCCGCAATAGCAACCTTGCCCAGGGGGAGCGCTGACTCTGACTCTGAACATGCAACTGACGAATAAGTGGAAAATATGAATACATATAGGCTGGGGGCCTGCCTCCATGGCCCAATGGTCATGCATATTAATGTCTATTATAAAAAATCGTTTATTATCTTAGGCATCGGCAAAGATAAAGCAAATTGACTGCATAACAAAAGACTTGCAACCTGTTGCGGCATGTGCTGGGGACGGTGGTAATCAAGCATAAAGCAACAAGTAAGCTAAACTATGACAGTGACAAAGCTGCAGGTGGAGGTGGAGATGGTGCAACAACAACAACAACAATAACAATAACAACTTTCTGCGTAATACCAGAAGTAGTCAACAGGTGAACAACTTCAACTTCAATAACAACAACCGCAACAACAACAAGTCGGCCTGTTACAAAACAAGTTGGTGGCATGTACGCAATGAAACGAAAGTAAAATTTAAAAACAAAACAAAGCAATAATTCAAATATTAAGACAACAACAAATGGGTGATTAAGCACTTAATGTGACCACTTTGGACGTACTGCTAATGGACTTTGCTCAAAAAGTAAATATAACTAAATAATATCAAATCGTAACCAACTATTGTAGAGTATACACAACAATTTTGTGACATTCAAGCAACTTGTAAAGTTGGAAAGCTCATTCAAGTGTAAACGGGTAATGGCTTCGAGTGCAAGTTCGGTCTTTGGGGTTTTGGATTCGGGTTTTGGACTTGCGGAATTCGTAGCACGAATATAAAACGTAAACAAAAAGTGAACCAAGACTTACCGTAGAGATACCAAAACTAATGTCACGGTTTCGTACAATCTTTTAAACGGCAGACACGGCATTCGGTTTGGAGCGTCAACGCGTTCGGACGCTTGTAACGGAAAAGTGTTTCAGTGATTTTTAACATTGTATTCAGAAATGTATAAAACAAACTGGAACTGGAAATTGCAATTTAGCTTAAGTGCTATTGGCTTTTTATATTTAATACCAAGCGCTGCGGCTTATACAAGAGAAATAATAAATGATAAGCCGCCACTGCAAGAGCGACGTAAGTGAAAGAAATTACACTAAATAAGCATAGCTTCAATTAAATATTACATTTCATAAATAAAACTATAATCGAAAAGCGCACCAATAAGTTAAATCCTAAATGATAAGAGATCCTTCGAGCTATAATTTCAAATTAAATATATTTTAATGTTAGTTAAATAGCAAAATAAAATATCGTATCCAGACATACTGTGGAGATGCAGTTTATCATATCCGATTCCGCAAACTACAAATTAATATGAAAAGAAGACTTGGCTCAAAATTATAATACATTATGTCAGAATTCAAGGTAGAGTAATAGAATGAATAGAAAGCTCAAATATAGAGTTAGAGCTTAACATGATTTAAGTGGTGTGAACATAAATTACAACACATTATAGCTAAATAATATTTTTGTTATTTTTAAAGAGTCATCAATAAACACAACAAGACTATATTTACAAAATATAAAAATTTCTTAAACTTCAATAGCTCCTTGGCTGCAGACCTGTAAACGTGCCAATCCCAATGAAAATAAATGCTTTCGCCAACTGTTTGAGGGCTGCTTTCCCGCCTTGGCTGCTGGCATACCCGCGATTGGCGTTAGAAGCTTTGAGCCACTGAACATTGATCAGGTATCTGTGTCAAAGGGTAGCGGCAATCTAGTCCTATCCGGTGGCTTTCAGAATTTGATAATTCGCGGACCCTCGAACGCAACCGTACGACGTGCAAAGTAATATAAGAAGCCCAAATATTAGACAGTTTTAATTAATTCGTTTGTCAACAGCTTGGATCTGGCGCGTCGTCAGCTGAACTTTGAGCTGGAGCTGCCACGCCTGCGTATCAAGGCCAAGTATAATCTGAAGGGTAATATACTGTTATTGCCTCTGGTGGGCAGCGGCGATGTGGCCATGGCATTAAAGAATGTGAATACGGCAGTTTATACTAAGATATCGCTGCGTAACGAGACACAGACTGGTGACGAGATCATTCACATTGATGAGATGAAAGTGAGCTTCCAAGTCGGCGCCATGAGAATACATTTGAAGAATCTATTCAATGGCAATGAGATATTGGCCGCTTCTATTAACGGTTTCCTTAATCAAAACGGCAACGAAGTTATAGCCGAGCTGCGGCCCGATTTGGAGATGGGATTGGCTGATATATTTCATGGCCTGTGGAACAATGTATTCTCCAAGATGCCCACTAAGCTGTGGCTGATCTAACGGAACTTGTAGGCTTGTATCATAGTACATAATTTATTTAGCAATAATAATATTTTGCATTTATACTGAAATCTATGATTAAATAAACTATAGTATTTAAATAACTAGCTGCTTATTTCTTTAGCTTGGGCAGCAGCTCATCGTAGCTGAAGGAATCAAACAGTTTGTCTATGGAGGCACGTAGTATGTCAATCAGTGCCTTTGTCATAAGTGGACGCACTTCCTCGGCCAGTGACTTCCAGTTTTCGTTAAGGAAAGTGTTCATACGATCGCCCAGCGCCTTGTCACCATTGAAAAGATTATCCAGATGCATGTGCACAGTCGATAGCTCATATTTGACCTTGATATCCTTGATCTTCAAGTATGTGGCACCGTTCTTCTGGTACTCCTGGCCGAACAGCTCCGTTTTCATTGATAAATTGCCTGGCAATAAACATTGGTTAATAGAGATTTGTTTAATAGGCAGATCAACTTACTGATGTCAATAGTACAGTGTCCATCGCCCATCAGTGGCATCATCATGATTTTGCCCTTAATGCTGTACTGCGATTCCAGATGCAGCTTAGGGAATGTCATCGAAACCATGAACTTTAAATTACTGGGCGTAATGGTAAGATCGTTCAAAGTATGCTTAGACATGCCAGTTATTTTCATGTTCTTATATATAGAGTGAAGATAAATAGCGCCGGAGTCCTGATCCATTTTGATCTCTGGCACAACCAGCGGTTCCATTGGTGGTATGAAAAGTTCTGGTATGCCCTTCATAAGACGCGGCTTAAGCGTGTTGAAGGACTCACGGGCACAGGTGTTTATATCCGGGGAGTCACGATAACATATCTTGACAAAATCAGCTGCAAATCGGAATTGCTTCAATCGGAACTTGCTAATATATTAGAATGATTCAATACTTACGAATTCGGCTAGTTTTGCCATTGGGCTTAGCTTGTGCATTTAGCACGAGCGCGAACACTACCAACGTTATAAACAATTGTTGCTTCATTTTGTTTAGGCCTTAACTCCAACCGCTGCCAATTTTATTCTGTGAGTTCTGTCGACTGTTGCAGCGTTTTTATAGCTCAGCTTCAGCTGTTGCTCAAAGCTGGCGCACAAAATTCTGCCGCAGTTGCAATTTCACGTGACATTGCAATCCTCAGCAATTTTCCAAAGCCACAAGCCATGTGAGTCTGAGTATATATATTATTTAATTAGCACTCATGCGTAGTGTTTAAGAACAAAGAAAGTAAAGAAACACATTTACAGCTTTAATCTAATGAGTGTTGATTCGATCTAACGAATGTGCAATCGTTGCCTAATTCCGCTTAAAGCTGTCAATTTGATTGAAGCATTAGCCACGTCATAATCCACTGCATGTTTTTGTTCTAAAGAACTCGCCAAAACAGACTGCTTCCAAACAATTATAATTCATTTCAACTAATAAGAAAACAATCGTGAATATATAAAAGCAACTGGCAAGCTACAAAATTAAAATCGGAGAGAAACTAAGTTTTAAAGCTGTAAGCAATTCACACCTGTGTGTTTTTATATTTTGTAACAAAATCAAGTAAATATAGTAATGAGAAGTGGATAACATGCAACAAAAAATATATAAAAACTTAAAGTACGCTTGTATATAAAAGCTTAAAACAGCAGTCGAATTGGTTTCTGTGAAACATATAAAGCACCAATAAAATAAATGAATATAAAACTTAAGCATTTAAATTCAAAAGCAGACTTATTCAATAATATCATTGGGACGGTGGAGCTCACATGGTCTATTGTTCAGCTCGATCGACTTCCATATCATGTTGAAGTCTGCAAAAATAAACAAGAAGCTTGAGAAATAAATATCAACAGAATCTTTCGTTATGCTTACGTTTGCATAGTGCGTAACGCTTCAGACACAAGGCTTTCCGTTTGAACACTCATAAGCACACTTAACTCTCCGTCAGCAGCATCAAAACTTAGTTGGCCCATAGCATTATTAAGCTGATTCATTACCGGTTGCTGCGGCTCCGCAGGACTTGGCAGCATTTGCAATTGCAACTGCAACAGCTGTTCTTGAATAGCTGTCAGATTTTGGCGAGCATTGAACAGAGCACTGGGTATTATGCGAAAACGGCAATGCGATTTATTTAGGTTCTCGCGCAGCTGCTCTACGTAGGGATCGCTATAAAACGCATGACGCGCTTTAGCATAATCTATGACAATATTATCACGCAACTCTTCACAAGGTAGTACAGCTCCGCGCTGTACATATTTCTTGCGAAATGGCAGACTGCAAATAAATAAATAATTTTAGCAGATAAATTTGTAGTATTTTATACTTTACTTACAGCCTTAATTTATCAGCCTGGCTCATTGTATTATAAAGTTCATTGCTTTGGCTTATTGTCGTATCGCGTATGCTGCGCAGTGCGGATTGATAGTGACGAATTATTTTATCAATGGCAGTTTTGGTCTCCTCATGTTTGAGCTCTAGCTTAAGCCAATCCGATTTCCATGCGCCTTTATTATTCTAAGGAAATGCAATAGTAAGAAATCAAATAAAAACGTATGTATTTATATGCTCACCATATCAAACTTTTGCTGCTGCGCTGCGGTGGCTGTCAACATTTTAAAGTGTTCCATAGCACCGAGTAATTTGATATTCTCAACATTTATCTGCGAAATATATGGCTCAAAGTTGATCATTTCATGCTCCAATGTCATTGCATATTCCTTAAGACCAAACAGCAATGTTTTTAGGTTTGTCTGTTCTTTGCTGAGCAAATAATGCATGTCCAGCATTCGGCGTTCCATCAACCAAGCCTTATGATTTGCAGACGTCGATTGAATGCAATACTGCAACAACTCCGTTAAGACAGGATTTGGCACCGAGTACTTGGCACCAGCTGCAGCATTAAAAATATACATCATGACTGGAGGATTGCCAGCATCCTCGCTGGTGTCAGCCCATGCATCCACATATAGATCATGTGGTTGTGTCGATGGTTTCAGCTGCTTGTGCGGATGACCAGTAGGTAGTACCAAGTACATATCTTTTATTTCGGTCATTCCTGTCTCTTTTATAATAAGTTCACCTAACTGCGGCATTGTCATATTGGGTGTTAGCTCAATCTCCAGCCGTTTACAGCTGCAGGCATCGTAGAGTGTTAGTATCTTCATGTCCAGCAAGCAATCAATTCCCGTAAATATGGACTGAGCTGTACTAACAGCTTGTACTTCATCAGTTGCTATCAAAGCACGAGTGCCACGTTGCTTATAATTAGCATCAAGCGCAATCGTTAGCCACTTGGTGAATAATGCCTGCCAGGGCTTGCTCAAATGATGCACAACAGGAATTTCGTTGTGATAGGTGAACGACTCTTCATTTTCGTTTTTATAATCCTGGGTTATAGCAATGCAATTGCTATTTTTTTTCATCAAATTAACATGGATATTGAATGGCGTTTGGTGGGGAATAAATGGCAGCTCGCCACACGCGATTTCATAGGCAATTATGCCCATCGACCAGTAGTCCACAGTATTATTATATACACCAGTGTTAATAACTTCGGGTGCGTAATAATGCCGTGTGCCCACTACGCTCTGCAGCATCGTTTTGTCCGGCGAGTTGCGCGCCAAACCAAAATCCGTTAGTTTATAAAGCTTTCGGCCATTGGGTAGACGCTGTATCACAATGTTGTCCGGCTTTAGATCGCGATGGCACACCCCACATTGCGTATGCAAAAAGTGTACGGCTTGACGCAGTGCACGCAATATCTCCCTCACCTCGTACTCGGCTAGGCCGTTTGCATTTTCCGCTCGTTTCAGTCGGTTTCGTACATCACCGTCGTTGCAATATTCCAATATAATCACCGGCAGTTGCCAAATGTGGTGGCTATTTAAGTATTTTACAAAGTCTGCTGATTCCTCACCCAATTTTACACCTGCTACTATGCTGGGCATTTGCTTAGATGCAAGCGTAAAATTGTGCTCTTGACACCAGCGCTCTTTCATTTTGCGTTGTTGGTCCACGCTAAGATTGTTCCCATTTTTGATAACTTTCGCAGCTGTAAATAAGAAACACATTTCTTTAAATAAAGCGCAATTCTGAGGCTGACTCAGCGCTGCTAAAGTAATGGTAGGGCCTAGAGCCTAAGCTCATTTATCAGCTTCCTACATTGTATATATGTGCATAAACATAAACATACACACACCAGCGCACAAAACTATAAACAAACAAATTGCTTGCATCAGCGAATTCTAGGAATCGGCTGTCGCTTTATTTTGTGCAAGTGTGTGTTAGTCTGTTTGATATACATATGTATGTATATATATGCATGTATATATATATATATATATATACATATATATTTCATTCATACTAATGTGGTCATGGGAGGCACGTACATGCCTTATATATTACCTATTTCCTGTTTCGTGGAGAGGTTCCTCCAATGCTGCACCTCCCCAAAGCCGCCTTGGCCGAGTTTTCGAATAAACTCCCACTGGCCTACAGTATTTGAAGAGGCTGCCATTCCCTTTTTCTTTCAACTATTTTCACTTCTCAGTAAACTTGTTCGGCACATTGATCAACTATTAATAGCGATCAGATGTTTGTGTTGTGTCCAGGGCTGCACTCTCACTATTCAACAGTACTACCGGGTCATAAGCAACAAGTTGTCCTAAATTTGCCAGAAACTTTTTGTTGCTGTTGATATTATTAATATTAATATTGGTTTTGTAATGTTGCCGCTGCTTTTAAATTGCAATTGTAGTTTTTATTTTCAATACATTTTTGAAAAAATAGTAATGAACTATTAATTATAATTTTTATTAATTCAATATTAATAAATTAAATATTAAATACAGAATTAGCAAGTATCATCCAAAGCTATAGCTGCACGTAAGCAACAACAAAATTTGATAAAGGGAAATGATATAAAAATGTAATGTAAACTGTATAATATATGTATGTAAGATTTAACTATAAGCCATTGTATTTATTAAATCATAATTTTTAAGATTAGTTTAATACATTTTATAAATATATTTAATTGTTGGTAATGTATTATATATTCATAGTTCAAATAATTCAAGCAACCGAAGGTTTAAAAAT
The DNA here is from genome assembly GCF_011750605.1 of Drosophila busckii. Classification (NCBI taxonomy): domain Eukaryota; kingdom Metazoa; phylum Arthropoda; class Insecta; order Diptera; family Drosophilidae; genus Drosophila; species Drosophila busckii. The sequence continues at coordinate 9,454,886 of NC_046607.1, forward strand.
TTTTTTAATGTAACATAACATTAGCAGAAGTCCTGTGGATAAAATTCTTGACCTTCCAAAGCTACACACAGACTTCTCCGAATAAAATTTGGAACCCTATGGTTATCGGTCTAAAATTAAAATAAATAACTAGGTAAAAGAAAATATTTGAAAACATAAGTAAAACAGCATAATTACATTTTCAAAATAAATTGCAGGTACTTGTTTAAACGCGTGCTGACCCGTTATTCCAGCAGCTACCTTTTGATACATGCTACCCAATCCTTCCGGTTTCATGCACGCTCTTATGTGGTCATTAATGTCCAATGAATTAGCGCAGCTCATATCTTTTTTCTGTATTATATCCAAATCCTTCATTTGGCATTCAACAAACATCATTTTCTGATATTCGTTTATACTATTGGCATGAAGAACACAGCTATGCAGTTTATTTCCCCAGCATTCTAGAGTGCCGTGCTGGCAGATCACTTTATCGCTAGCAATCTGTTGGAAAATTATCTTTAAGATAATGCTCCATATCACGATTACTTACTCTGGCCTTTCCGAAAGGAACTAATGTTATGTTCAAGCATGTGTGGTACTTGATGAATACCGGCCACAAATTAGACAAGAAATCTCGACTGTCGGGACAAAGTGTTTCGTATAAGATCGTAAAAGATAATGTCTGCTCAAATTTTAATTTGTTTCATAAATGATAATTATTATTATAACTACCTGATTTGGACAATTGTGATCTTTTCCGTAAATAATTACAAATTTAAGTAAAGTCAAAGAAATTATTAAATTAATATTTCTCATTTTTAATCTACACGCTTGTACACTTCGTCTTGTAATGACCCAAATGAGTTACTAGTCAGTCCCTTTAAACAATTTCCATTCGACATGAACGGCATGACCAATCTATGTAATTATAATTTAACGGGGAAATGTTAAAGGTAAAATTCCATTAAACTTAACATTTAGTTTCCATTTCCTACAGTTGCTTTAACTTTCCATATTCTTATACTCTCATTGCGTAATTAATGCATACTGCATAGTTACTTTAAATATTTCCGCCAAGAAGTATTTGCTCAAAATATTATGCATCCCTGCTCTTTGTGCCATTTCGATATTATCTGCAGCGTACGATTCTCTGCTTGTGCTGAAATCGTACACTGTTGCTTTGGCGTTTTCACGAAAATTCCCTATGCGCCTTCATGGTTTTCTTCCCCGCACTTATATGTGTTAGTGCCCATACAGCTGTTGAGCTTACAGAGTTGCTGAAGCGATAAGCTATCGATAAGTGTCTATTCGATTTCGAAATTGATAGCCATTCAGTTTTAAATTTAAATGTAAATTTTATTTTTGTGTTTCAATAAATGCTTGTATAATAGAAACAATTACATTTACATAAACTTTTCATTTATATGTACTAAAAACAGGAGAAACACTACTAAAAAAAGGACGATAAAAAAAAACTGATAAGGCGTTACATAGACAGCTTTTGGCCATCTTTTTTCCATTGGAGCTTAGGTCGTGGTGCGGCTTCAGGATCACACACAATTGTCGTGTTGTACATTAGCAGGCGCCAGCTCTTCGCTTCTAGCATTCAAAATCGATAGATTAGGCATGTTCGGGGTTATAGATGCAGATGAGGCAGTATTGATTGTTGTTTTTGTTGTCGGCACAGCACTGCTGTCCGTGTTTCTTTGCTGGCGCGAAAATTTTAACACTCGCGGCGGCGGTACAGGCACTGAACTAGAAGCCCCATTCTCCAACTGTTGTGGCACGCTTTTATCACGCCTAACCATATGTTTGTCAAAGTAATCCAAGTTCATACCAGTGCCGCGTCCCTGGGCAGCAGCTGCATTTAGGGCCGATGTATTCGGCTGAAAGCTGGCACCTTCATCTACCTCCATGTCTTGACTTAGATCCTCACTACTCAGATCAAGACTAATGTGCGCTGCTGGCCCATCAACAGGCCGATCTGGTTTTGGTTCTGAAAAGCAAATAAATTAGTGTTTTTGCCATTTCTGCTATAACTTTCTGTAAAGACTCACCATTAAGGAAATGTGTTGCTACAAAATCGGCAGCACTATAAATCTCAGAATGCACCAGTAACTGCAGTAATACACCAACCGTGGGTCGTTCGTTCTGCTTGCCAGAGATTTTCCACTCATCAATCATAACCTGTGATATGCTTTGGCCGGCCGACAAACGCTCTGCATCAATCAGGCTTATTTCTTGGGCGGTGTATTTAAGCCCTTCCTTTGTGGAAATTTCTTGGTACTTGAGCGCCCCTGCTGCGCTGCAAGCTTGTGCGTCCAGGCGCTTCGGTATGATGGACATCAGCTTACGCCAGCAGCTGTTCACATCCAGTATTTTAGCCAGTTTATAGATATCGTTGTCGTAGACGCGCCGCAGCTCTGTGCAACGGTTATATTTTGAATATTTTGGGACGGGTGCAGAGGAGACGCGAACAATAGACCAACCGTGCCCGTTTGTCATTTCCATTTTGTTGCGCTGCTTGAGTTTAAAGCTTTACCGTGAGTGTTATTCCTAATTAATCAGCTAGCCTGAATTATTTGTTCTTGATACCAGTAACAATTATTTTTGCCGATGTCTGTACTTGAAACAAATTGAGCACGGAGAAATGAATACTGCGAGTTTTCGTATTGTACTGACTTTGTTGTGGAATATGCTGGGTTTATATACAGAATTTTAATGTTTGCTTAGGTCTAGTTACAATTTGTGTCCAGCTTGTGGATCAATACTTATCTCATATTTTATTGGTTTAGGTAGTTGAGGAATAACATAACATAATCTAATGCTGCTTAAGTTTATCACGCATGCGTGTTGGCAGATGGTGTGAAGTCGTAAATGTGCAGCGGGTGCATATTTGGGACTGTTACCTGGAGCGGGTGCATGTTTGGATAGCACTGTTACCTACAGCGGATGCATGTTTGCATGGGACTGCAGCGAACGATTCTCTGCTTGTGCTGAAATCGTACACTGTTGCTTTGGCGTTTTCACGAAAATTCCCTATGCGCCATCATTGGTTTCTCCCCCGCACTTATACATATGTGCGTAAGCATGTGTTAATGCCCCAACAGTTGTTGAGCTTACAGAATTGCTGAAGCGATAAGCTATCGATAAGTGTCTGTTCGATTACGAAATTGATAGCTATTCAGTTTTAAATTTAAATGTAAATTTTATTTTTGTGTTTCAATAAATGTTTGTATAATGGAAGCAATTACATTGACTTAAACTTTTCATTTATATATACTAAAAATAGAAAAAAAAAGTTACGGACGATAAAAAAACTGATAAGGCGTTACATTGACAGCTGTATACTTATGCTAATTATATTATCTTTCGTTGCTAAATTCATTAAAAAAAATACAGAATATGATATAATATATATATATATATATATATATATATATATATGGGTGTTCAAAAAATATCTTTACCTGCTGATGTTTCTTTTCAATACATATGCTCTACTTACGTGTATATAAGGTAACTTTTTTTTTTAATCTGTGTAAAATGTATAGCATATGATTCAATATAGACGGAATGTTTTCTGATATTTAAATCTAAACGAGACTCTTAAGTTTTTTGAGTGTTCGGTAAAGCTGTGCGCTTTTCCCGAAATGTTGCTTGCTTACTTTTCTAAATTAAAAGATGCGGAAATGGATGAGGTGCGTTACTAGTTGTTGGTGCTAGTGTAAAAAAAGGTGGTGATAAACAACAGCACACTCATAATCAATACTGTATTTATATTATATATCTGATCCGTTTCCCAAATGCACACCTTAAATACAAATACAAATTAGATAAAAATAAAAGTCTCAGGCTATTTTATTTACCTTGTAGCCCTCGATGGGTTCCTCATCTTGCGCTGGTGAAACATAACGCCATACCAAACGTACTGTAGACGGATCATTGCCATAGACATGCACTGATGACGGTGGATTTAGCGGCGCCTTACGATATGTGCATGTTAGAGATAAGAAACAATTAATAAAATTCTAAGAAATTGTTTTATAATAAGTACCTTCGGTACGTTCACTCTCAGGACCCAGCCAGCCGCATTGTAAGCCATAACCTTAACAAAGTAATACGTGTCCGGCTGCAAGCCAACAATCAAAGACGTATGGTACGCGATAGATAAAACACCGAATCCTCTTCCTGGTGCGTGGTCTTCAAATATTTCAACAAAGTGATTAATAAGCTGTTAAAGCAACCTATTTAACAGAAGCTTACCCTATGGCCTATGAGCAACCAGGAAATATTAAAGCAGGTGGAATTGAAAGCAATGGCAACTGGTCTCTGCGGTGCCACCTGTGGCATATCCTCTGCGGAATGTATAACAACCATTTCACCTACACGCAACAATAAACATTTTTCTGTCTTTTCAACACTGCACGCTGCACAATTAACTAAAGCCTTACAAGCAAAACTAACACTATACATTCCACGATTTAAACGTGTCATACATTTTGGGAATTCCCCTTGACTATTTTTTCCTCCTTTTCACTTCTTGATTTAATTAACGCTCGATCACGAATTTATATATTTTAATTTTTTTAACCTTAATCTTCGCTCCACGCACCTTGAACTCTCCCTCGGCACTAACCTACATAATGGCGGCGCCCTTACATTTTTCGATTCACGTCGGGATCAATGTCCACTCTCTCACTGTTTTTAAAAACACGTTAGGGCCCGCTCAGCCACCCTTATCCAACACTAACCTCTGCTCATCCCTAACGACCAAAAATAATCGGTGTTCCGCCACAGTGGACATAACAAACGGGAAATTAAAAATATATATATACACATAAACCAAAAAGACAGCAGATGAATTGCTTAAATACATTTAGCTACATTATTTAAATTTTCATAATTTTTGCTGTCACAACAGTTATATTTTATTTCACCCAAATCTTAACAATACTTAAAAAAAGCCAGATTTGATGGGAAAAAAGCGCAAATGGCAACACTGAACATTATCAACAACCATACACTACGACCCAGCCTTTTGTTATTAACAAAATAAAAACAAAATAGTGATAAAATGAAGAAAAAGGTAATGTGAAAGGAGTTTGATTTTAATTTACTTGTGCTAATGCTTTTGAATATTCTCAGGTATTGCTTATGGGAAAGAGCGGATCGGGCAAAACAAGTATGCGTTCTATTATTTTTGCAAACTATATAGCCCGTGATACGACACGACTCGGTGCAACAAGTAGGTAGATTTTCGATACTTAAGCTGAATATAAAATAATAATACTTCAAATAACTTCAGTCGACGTGGAGCATTCGCATGTGCGCTTCCTGGGCAACTTGGTGCTTAACCTGTGGGACTGCGGTGGGCAGGAAGGGTTTATGAAGCAGTACTTTAAGACGCAGCGCGATAATATCTTTCGGAATGTAGAGGTGCTTATCTATGTTTTTGATGTGGAGAGCCAAGAGGTGGACCGTGATGTGCACTACTATCAAAGCTGCTTAGAGGCAATGATGCACTATTCGCCAGATGCCAAGATATTTTGTTTAGTGCACAAAATGGACTTACTACCCGAGGAGCATCGCGAGCAAGTGTTTAAGGTACGTGAAGGCGATCTTATAAGCGCATCCAAGCCTATGAATGTAACATGCTTTGGCACCAGCATTTGGGACGAGACTTTATACAAGTGAGTAAATATGAAGTAATACAATATGGATTCTATTCATTGACGTGTGTATTTTGTGTGCAGGGCCTGGTCTTCTATAGTCACAATGCTGATACCGAATGTTGCTGCATTGGAGAATTCCTTAACGCATTTTGCTAATGTGATTGAAGCAGACGAAGTGCTTCTGTTTGAGAAAGCCACATTTTTGGTAATCTCCCATTGCCAGAGCAAGCAGAATCGCGACTCTCATCGTTTCGAAAAGGTCTCCAACATTATAAAACAATTCAAGCTTAGTTGCTCTAAACTAGGCGCAAAATTCCAATCCATGGAGATGCGTAACAATGCATTTGCCGCGTTCATCGAAACATTTACAAGCAATACATATGTCATGGTGGTTATGTCGGATCCCACACTGCCCTCAGAAGCCACGCTAGTGAATATACGCAATGCACGGAAATACTTTGAGGAGCTGGACAATCCAAATAATATTGCAACGAATCATTACAATCACAAGTACCATTGATGCGCTGGGATATTTGTTAAGTTTTTTGCCGTTTCGTTCCGCTTTCTGTTTTCTTTCGGCTTTCGAAGCCATACGGTTTATTGTTGCGCAGTGGAGTGCCCCAAGGCACCCACAGTCTTATTGCTTCCCATATTATATAGCCATTTTATGCATATGTATCTTATGTTGACGTGCGTTGATTTTTCGTACATTTATAAGAATGCTTTAAAGTTTAATCCTCTAGGCCTTAAGTTTATATACAAACAACACGTAACAATATATGTAAAAACAAACATTTCTAAATACAAAATACCAAGTATAAGTTATATTCACAAACATATGTATAAATGCCACTTCTGATACGGATTAGAACCACGAGCTTGCTGAACATATCACAGACACATATTTAAATTCAAGGCACGGCATAGGCAGTTATAGGTAGACTGATTATGAGTAGAAGCGTCGCACCTCCGACGACAGTTGATCCACACTCGACTCATCGACGGCCACAAAGCGCTTGGCGCCACGACTAAAGTAATAAATGTCGCCTGTGTAAATGTCGAACCACAGCGCATGTATGTGCAAATCGTGTGACTCAAGGCGCGCCTTAAGGAAACCATATGAGGCAATGTTGGACATTTGCTGCAGCGTATTGATCTGCGATAGCTTGTCCTCAATGGCAAACTTCTGTTCCGTATCTATGTAGGCCACAAATCTACGGAGCGGCGTTTCTGAAGAGAAAATCAAAGGATCCTTCATGCCGGCATTGCGCCACTCCTGAAATTTATCCAGACTTGTGTTGGCATGTGTGCATAGCCACGAACGCAAAGGAGACAATCTGCGGTTCAACTAAAATGATAAAACTATTAGAGCAGATAAGTTTCGCATGATGAAAGCATACCTTTGATGAAAATTCGGGATCACGCAGTTGATAGAGGAGATTCATTGCCTTGCAATCACTGTGGCCACACACAATAATATGCCGAATGTCGTTCACCACACAGCCCAGCTCCAATGCCGCAGGCTCACAGCTAAAGTATTCGTCCTGAAAATGTTGGGCATGTGGTATAAGATTGCCCGCATTACGTACTAGCGGTGGAACATAAAACAGGTGTTTGATTAAACATTATCTAATATTGTTCTCTATCCTATACTTACCCACAAACATATCGCCCACATGCGTATCTGTATATCGAGTCGGTATCATTCGACTGTCCATGCAAGTGAAAAACACGGCCTTCGGCTGATAACAAAAATAAGTAAAAAGGTTAAATAATTTGTTGTACTTATTATGGCATAGTTGGACGTTAGCCAAATCACCCTAGAGGAAATGAGCCTCAAAGCGGATCAAAATTACTGCCATCAGAGTCTTATATATTTAGAAATCAATCTTGTGAACACTACCTAATTAGTGCTTTATTAATGTTGTATTTAGCAAATGTAGCAACAAAATATTTCAGCTGTATAGCATGACCGGTTAACCTTTGTTTGTTTATATACTGAAACAGACAGCAACAGGCATGGAACACGCGAGAGTTGACTTCTAGAATGCCTATTGAAAGTGCGAAACTGACCTAACAACAAAAACAACAATGACTTTACTTGTGTACATATATAATATGTATGATAGTATGAATATGTATGATTGTATTCTTCAAAGGCAATGACATGCTTCAGTGATTAGCTTACTAAAATGTTTTAAGCTTTTTTAATTGTATTTTACAATGACACACTAAACTTTATTGTTTATTTATTGTTGCTTTTTGTTTAAGTTGTTTAAACATTTTATTTAATTGAACACACACCTCTGGATTGTCACGAACTTTCTGAAATTCTTTGACCATTTGCTCGCGAGTTGTATTGCGGTAGCGCATAATTCCTCTCAATATGCGTTCCATGTCTGGCAATCAGGTGATAAGCGCTTCCTACTTAGCACTTTAATTATTCTCGTATTTAAAACTGATTTGTTGTCTATTATTGAACTTTTATATTTCAAGTAAATAATGTTTAGGAAATCGCGTCCACGCGACACGCAATAAAATAAACTGAAGGTGCCTCCTCGGCAAAACATTTGAAATTGAATTGCTGTTTCTCCAAAAACACGCTGTGACTACGACGAATATACAGCTGTTGTTGTTGACATTCTCTCCAACGTTTATATGAATCTCTCGGCCAGTCTTACGCTCAGAGAACGTTGGCGCTTTTTATACACTTTGAAATTTTATGTAGAAAATACAAAAGGGTAATATAAAGTTGTATGTTAAAGGCAGACCCCATAAAGTATATATATTCTTGATCAGCAAGACAAGTCGATATTGCAATGTCTGTCTGTCTGTATGAGCAGCGACAACTCAGAGATTATCAAATGTTGTAAGGAGGTTCTCATAGTTTCTAAGCAAATCGCTTTTAATTGTGAAAAAATTAAATAAAAAAAATCTTTAAATTTAAAGTTTCAGAGCGACGGATAAATAATTCAGCGTCGTTGCTGACGATATAGATAACACGAACTTTGACGCGTTAGCTGTTTGCTGCGATGCCTTAGTCAAAGTGTATATAAGAGATATTTGCGCCCAACTTTAATGCGCTTACTTGTTCTGTGTGTGCTTAAATACATACATGTACGTATGTACATAATAACTACAAATATTTCTACATACATGATTCTCTCATTTTTTTATGAGCATAAGAAGTTTATTCATAAGGCACACATTTGCTGCCTAAAATGTTTTTAAATAGATATGTATATGAGTAAAAATAGTCGCGCAATACTGCGAGACTGCTCTCGCAGAAATGGGGGCTGGGCTTCCGATGACGATGACGTGGTTTCGACGTCAACGATAAATTGGGTGCATGCCAAAGAGAACGCATGCTCGGTTAAATGGGGCAGGGTCATTGTAAGAGATTTGTATCCTCTCCGATGGCATTATGTTTAAATATTTGCCTCGTTAAGGAGAGAGCAACTATCGATTGCGTAATTGAGTCGGGGAGCAGCGTCTGGCATTTTCCAGGCATACATACAGCCGTAACCTCAACCAATAGTCGTGAAAAAATCACAGACAGTGCACAGTGGGTCCCCCCATAGGTCAAAAATAAAAAATGCAAAGTCAAAATTTTGACTTTTTATGTATCAACACTTTTTCATAATTGGTCTAGCTATTTTTCTGTATACTTGCTTTTGTTTTGTTCTAACTGTCCTCTTCAAAAATAGCATCGAAAGAGACAGCATGATAATAATTTTGTATTGCAGCGTGTGCAACTTGCAAGTAGAGCTCGCCAGAAAATAACCAATAATCAAAGTTTATTGGGCAATGCCATAGGGTTTTAATATTATAAATAAAGGTATTACTATATATGTACAACAAAAATTATATGTTCTTGCATCGTATTTTGTGTAAACCGCTATTGTGTTTAGTACTTAATTGTGGACTTTCTGTGTTTGTCTTTGCTGTGTTTCGATAGAGTTTTAGTTGTGAAGGCCACCTTAGAACTCAACCAATTTTTTCTACGTTATTTATTAACATCTTAAGATTATATATCTGTTTAGTTCAGCTGCCCGGAGGTGCCCGTTCTCTTGCTATATGCAAAAATGTAACATAACCTCAAATTTTAAAAAATCACATTTTGCAATGTTTTATTTTATATTTGTTAATTATAACCATGATAATATATTTTCTAATTATTATAAAATTATAATATTAAATATTTGGGTGGTTGGTGTTACATTTTTGCTGGTTTGTCAACCAAAATTCTATTTCAAACCGATCGTTCTTATGGCATATAATTTTGTCTCCCGATTTTGACCAAACTTGCTCTGGTTATATAAAGTTGCTTTAATTGAACAAATCTATAGTTTTTTTTGCAATGCAATGTAAAACAAAAAAGTTTTTCATACAAAAACATTTTTCAGAATAATATATAGTGTCCGTCCAGTTAATTTTACACAACATTTTACTAGAATGTATAAAAAATTTGCCAAGTAAAGCCCCTACTCCACTGAATAATTTTTGCCTCTCCATACACGGACCCATGTGCAGTGTTGCCTTATCAGCAGAGCATAGAGAGTGACAGAAATTATGGTTCAACAATTTTGATTTTTTTTTTATGAATAAATATTTTCTTAAACATATATTTTATTATTTATATATAAAAATAAATAATATATATAAATAAATTCAACGATATATGTAGCTTTTATTATGTGTAATACAATATTATATTAATAGGTAGAGCCCTGGCTGAAAGGATGTAATATTTCTATAACCTCTTTCTGAAGCGATTCTGTTTCAGCATTTTATGACTTTGTGTCAAGTATTTTCCAAATAGAAAACAGCGTTTGGTGGCACTTGCGTTGAAATAATTGAGCCAACCCAAGCGCCACCAAGCACATTTAGAATCCCACTCTTATAATACTCTACATCGCAAGAATTTTTTTCCGAAAATTAGCAAGTATCATCCACAATAGCGATGGACATCCCAACACTCCAGCGCCGTTAATTTTCACAACGGCGTTGCCCACTGCAACAGGTGGTATTTGATTTCTTGTGCTAGCGACTTCTTTGCTACAATGGATTATAGAAACCAATAAATTATAATTCTTTTTATTATTTTAACTTAATATTATCAAATTCAGATCTATTACAAATATTTTTAATTAATACATGATTAAAAACTATCCCTTCCAGTATGCTACGATTTATTAACAATGTAGCTTGTACAATAGATGGCACCAAAATGTATTATCCGGACACATTTGTAATTAAATTGATCAAAGATTATTAATTTAGAATTAAAATTCAACTTCCAAAAATCACTGTATATAGTTAGAGAGCTTAGTGACTTTTTATTATCTACATACAAATTTGACTGTCTCTAGCTCATATACATACGTACAATGTGAGATCAGCATGATTATACAGACAGATATGGCTCTTCATAATTTTTTATGTGACTCAAAATAAATTTTCTGATCTTAGTAATTTGTCGTTTAAATAAATTATTATTTTGCATTAATACATTAAAGTTGTTTTTCGTGAATTTCGCATTCAATTTTAAGTACTCGAAGGAATGTGGTTCCAGGAAGTGAACAACGTATCATTCATTAGGTATTTAAGAATTTTCTCAGGCATCTTAAATGTACAAAAGTGGGTCAGACACCTGTAAGAGAAAGAGACACACACTCATGCACGCCCAGTGCAAATATTATGAAATCCCGCGAAAACAGAATGAAAGTCAAGCAGAGCCCAACTTGTTGCTAGTGCCCGTAGGGCGTACACAAAAAATTGTGGGAACTGGGAGGGGGAAGCATTAACCATTTCATCAGTTGGAGGAGAGCCAAAGCGCAAGCAGATTCACTCTTGATGATTATAAAGCTTTGTTGTTTTGGAAGCACTCGACTCGTCTGTTTTGCTTTCCTTTCATTATCGAGCGGCGAAATATTGGTTAAACAAGCAAAAACAATGAAAACGAAAGAAAGAAAGAAAGAGGAAAAAAGTACGTTTTTACTGAAAACCTACGAAAAAAGAGAAAAAAATAAAAAAAAAAACCAACCGCAGCGTGACCAACAAATGATCATGCCCAGCATCTGCATCTCTCGAAAAATGCACGATTATGATGATGTTTATGTTGATGATCAGGCGGGCAGAACGAGCTAACGAAACGGCATAGGACAGTATACAGAAGCGTGGGTACGAAATAATGAAACAGAATCGCCTGCATGACACTGATTACCTCAACAACAGCAACAGCAACAGCGAAAACAGCAACAATAACAACTGAAATTGAAATGAAAACGACCCACAGCAGTTTCCATTGCCGTCCCACCAAGGCATCCAATGGGCATAGAAATGGAATTGCCTATACCACTCTCAATGCTGCTTGCTGCTGCTGTCTCGCTCTTGATTTCTGCGTGTTGGTGGATGTCAGCATTCAAGAATTTGGGCCAAAGCAGCGAACATAAACAAAACTCTGATGATGATGGTTACTTAACAATGTTGAACAATAAATGTGAAAGATACATATGCATACCATATGTATGGATGAGCATGCTTGTGCGTGCGTGTGTATAAGTGGGTGTTGGTGCTGCTCAATTATAAATAAGTGTGATTGTGTGAGCGTCAGAGGGAGTTGCAGGTGCGTAGAGATTTGTTGGCTGATTCATCAAGTGTAAAACGTAAATTTTTGCATCTCAATGGCCCTTCTCCAAAAGGATCTGATAATGAATTAATATACTTACTTAGAATTCAAAAGCTAATCATTTTTCTTAGCTTTCAAAATATATGTTTGAGATTTATTTAATCCTGCACATTACACTTTCCCACTGACTAAATGTAAAATGATGTCATTGCTTGTAAATAGTATTTCTTTTGTTGGTCAAAAGTTTATTTTTATTTTTTTTGGGATTTCCTAAGTATAATTTATATGGGTGTTGCCTCTTTGCTGCTGCGTACCCCTTTCACCAGTTGATTGGTGCGCTCTCTCGCTCGCACTTATGGGTACAGTTTGCAAATCAGTTGGTAGATTCTTTTGGCTGACTTTTCGTTTGGTTAATTACTGAGTATCTTTCCTCAGCACGCACGCAGCACCAACAATAATAAATGCTTTTGGCGCTTGTGAGTGTGTTTCTCTGTGTGAGTGAGTGTGTGTGTGTGTGTGAGTGTATTTGTATTCGTAATGGCGGCATTGCTGTTCTTATTAGCGGTGTGGCCAAGTTTAAAGCTGGCTCTCTGCCCCAAAAGTGGGTCAGCCGCGTCGTTAAATCTTTAAGTATATGCAAGTGTGTGCGTGTGTGTGTGTGTGTGTGTGTGTGTGAGTGCGCAAATTAAATATTCACAGTGTTGGCTAAGCAAATAAAATCTCAGTCTTAGCTCGCTTTTAGTTGTATTTGTATTCGAAGTTGTTGTTGCATTTCATTCTGTGCGTGTGCGTGTGTGTGTGTTTTGACTGTGTCTTTTATTTGTTTGTTCGTCGTTGGTTTTAGCCGCTTAGCTCACAATCACAATCAGAATCAACGATCGCGCGCTGCGCATGAAAGTGAATCAGAATTTTCAGCAACTGTTGTTGTTGTCGCTGTTTATGGGTGCTGCTGCCGCTTTTTGCAAAGCAAATGAGATCAAAAGTGGGCTTTAGTCGCATCTCTTTAACCTAAATATGTTAGTGTTGTTAACCAAAATAAGCAGAAGACAGCTTCAAGTAAAACTTCTGCTGTTTTTTAAGCTCCAACAGCACTAAGGCTTGCCTAAAAATAATTTAAAAAGAACCCCAAATTTATATTGGCAAAATCCGACGCTTATTAGTAATGCTCAAACAAGTCGGCATCATATCATAAGCATTTGCTGTCTGTTTGTATAACACTTCTTCATTAAGAACTCTCGATGCTGATGCTGATGTTGATGTTGACTCGTGAAAAAGTTGTGAAGCGAGTCAGTTGATTTGTAGGCGTTCCTTCAGGTGGGGGCTATGTTAAATGTGAATTGGATTGGTTTGGTTTGGCTTGGAGCCCTGAGCTATAAAGAGGTGTGCCCTGACCTACTTTTTGCTCGAGATCTGTTATTTACACACAACAATTGCTGCTGTTCACCTTAAGCGAACTTAGAAACGGTTACATATCCATTGAGTATATTAACGCGCTTTATTTTTCGGCATAAAGAGCAAACGATGATGTAAATATGCTGCAGGCAGTCATAAAGTTGAGACAATCATACGCCTACAAAACTGGAACCCTTTACTTTAACAACAGCAAGCAAGAGGAACAGGAGAGCGAATGCTAGGCTGAAAGGTCATTAGGCAAAAATGCGCTTTTGCATCATTCGCTAGACCATGACAAAACAAAAGAAAGGTTGTGGTTGTTGTTGTTGCTGCTGTTAGATGGTCAGACTGTTAGGTAGGTCGATGGGCAGGCGTGTCAAAGGACAGCAAACAGTGAAATGCGCGTTTTTATGACAACAAAAACTACATCGACGACTTTAAGTGGAAACAGTCGGCATCACGGCAACGGCAACGGCAACGGCAACGGCAGCGGCAGCAGCAAGCACGCCTTAGAGTAAGATATGCTAAAAATTGCATTTTATGACCATGACAAAAGATGACAGTGTGTCCCCGTCGCAATGTCCGTGCTCGTCTTCGTCATCGTCGCAACATCCGCAACAGCATCGAGCTGCAGCAGTCGTAAATCATCTGACGTTGCTTTGCATGCGACTCAGACAGGCGGACAGACAGACAGTCAGTCTAAGTTGATGTTGACCCAGTTTCTGCTTTCATCGTGTAACCCGCTGCGTTGCAAATGCTCTAAGCCCAGCTGCTTATGCTTATGCAAAAACTAAAAAGAAATTCAAATGCCAAACCCTTTTGCGAACATGAGGCGGCTTTCCCAGCTACAGTTACTAACTCTAATGACCTTCAGTTTTTATTGCCACCAAATGTATGGCATATTACATAATGTTGCAGCGACACGCGTCGTTGCTTAGCCTTTGTCCAGGACTCCCACATCGCGCATGTGTGGCCTTGACAACGCATATGAATTATCTCTGAACATATGTCCATACACAGATTAAAAAATGGATGAATATGAAGGCAATTGGGGACCCTACAGAGTTAGTTGGGACTGTAATTTTAAAGTAAATAAATAACTTAAAATCATTGTTAATTAATTCTCATTTCGACTAAAAGAACTGAGAATTTATTCTCACAATTATATAATAGTTTTCTTAGAATACATAAATGAAAATTAAAAAGAACCAAATTTATAAGTGTAAGGTGTATTTAATATTTATTAGTAGTAATAGTTTTTAATTTAAATTGAAAACTCAAACGACAAGTCGCTTAATAAAACATGTGCTCTCGACTTTCAATACATTTAAATTAAACATTTCGATTAGTGTACAATTGCAGCTTGAGAATATTTGATTTTCCAGAGACCACTTACATTCAAAAAAAAACTCATAGCACAAGTTTGTTGTCTAAGTCTTTTGGTTTACTTTCTGTTCTGTTCGTAATACGCACAATGATTGCCATACAAATAATTTAAATGTTTATCCACAGAACCGTATTCATAGTAATGACTTTAATAGCAGCAATTCACAAAATAAAAAATAAACAGAAAAAAAAATAAAAACTGTTACTTTCACATTGGGCCAAAACGCTGAGATTATAACAACATGCGGCAGAACAACAATGGATGTGTAATAGATGCTCATTTGGCAGCATTTGCTGTGGCTACAACAGCAACAGCAACAAAAGAAGCAAAAGAAGGGCTAATTATGCGCACACTTTCTGGCTGAGTTTTTCTCTTTTTTTCTACTTGCTATTTACCTTTTCTTGTGCAAAAACATAAATAAATTGAGATGCCAGACAATGCAAAAGAATCACGTCGTTATAATATTTTTATGACAGTCAGCTGCTTCAGCTTTGTTGAGCTATTTGGAATTTGCAGTAGCAGCAGCACCAAAAGGCAAACACTTAAATGAAAGTTATATTAAGCTTGCAAGAAATATTTAAAGCTAAATATTTTCATTTGCGTAAGAACAACATAAGTTGGTACTTAGATTTGTGAAATTGTTGTTGTGCCAAATAAAAAATGCAAGAACCGGAACTGGCATTCGGGTTAATCAGATATTATCGGCATAAAACTTAAAGTTACTTATTTTTGGGGCTTTACGCGCGTGACTCGCCAGATGGTAACACTTGTTGTAAGTCGGCTGTAATGAAGGGAGGGAGGGGGGATACCCTTTTGCGCTCTGCACATGTCATGCTTGTTAAACTTTTGGTTCTGTTCCAAAAATTATTTTGGGCGGAAAAGTCAACTTTATGATTGGTAATTAAAGTTTGAGGCTTTGCTGTCTTCGCTTGGCTAAGTAAATAGTTACGCTCGGCTCGGACTGGCTCGGATTGGATTGTGGCAAGCGAAGTGACATGGACCATATTTAGCCGTGACTGAAACACCCCGAAAATGACATGGCTAACATGACACAAATGTGTTGCACTTGCACTACATTTGTTGTCGTTGGAGCTGCTGTTGCCGCTCCTGTACCCGGACACACATAAACCGGAGTCAAGTTGTTGCTAAACTTGTTGCACATGTTGCTGTTAGCTTGTTTATCTGCCTGGCTGTGTGTCTCTCTCTCTGTCTCGGTTTGTAAATATTTTTTATTTATTTTTTAATCAAAACACTTAACAACTTGTAAAATTCTCCGGCTGCAGTTGACACACATCTGTCAGGCGAGCCAAGTGGGTCAGGAGGCAGCAGCAGTCGCAGCCTCAGCCGCGTGCTTTTGCTAAAGTCGCGATCTTGTTAATCGCTTTTGATTGCCGCGTTGATGTGCTGGCGCACCGCCAACCGCCGACTAAATAAAAATGACGCTGATAATGAACGTTTAGCAGCTGTTGCCAGCGAACAATTGGAGCTGCTCAATAATTATTCTAGTTGCTGCCACTTTTGCTTATTATATGCATTATTTGTTGCAACTTAATTGCCCAACGGCTGCGGCTGCGGCAGCCACAGCTGTTGTCAATACCTTGGAGAAATTGTGGCACAATGTAAGCAGCTATCAATCATTAACTGCTAACTTTTGCAACTCTCAACACACATGCAGCGTAATTTGTGCGTTTTATATTCGCTCATAAAGAGCGCACAGTTAACTATAACAAAAGAGTTACAGTACTCAACCGACCTGGCGTTTGATATGTCATGCGCACACGTTTAAAATTCAATAAAGATTTAACGAGACTTGTAAACAGCGTCGCGGAATGCATAAATAATTATAGAATTAAGCAACAATTTCAGCAAGTCGTTAAAGAAACAGGCAAACCAAGAAAAGCATCTCGGACTCTCTGGCTGGCACTCGCGGCAAGGTAATTAAATTCAATTTGCTGTTGCTGCAGAGAAATGGCCATAAACTTTTTTGGGCTTGTCGGGCAGTGATGCTCACAGGCTAGGGACTGGGGGAGTGGAGCAGCAGCAACGGTAAACAGTTATGAAAAGTACTCAAGCAAATGCAAACAGATAATTTTCTTTCTTGTTATTTAATTGCTGGTCTTTTGTCAGTTATATTTCAATTGTTTGTACAGTAAATCACGTAGCTTTACAGAATAAAGCATGAAGCAAGAAATATAAAAAAGATATAATAACAAGGTATTGAACAATACGCATAATTGGTGTCTTGATATATATTTTTTATTTCAGCTACGCAACCGAAGCATAAACAAAAGAAAACAAATTTGTGGCCACAAAGCAAACGAAGCTAACGAAGAGAACTTTATAGAGCCATATGTGGTGCTGGTGGTCAGCTTATATTTGGCCAAGCCATTAGCAAGACACAACTGTAACTGTCACTTTCAAAATGGAGCATAGCGGACAAAGTAGAATATTGGCAGCGCGGTTTGCTTCAAAAACGTTTAATTAATTAATAATATTTAAAGTGCTGAATGTAAATGCGTTCGAACAAAGGCCAAATTATAAATAAATAAGGCATAGAAAGCATTTCTTTGAGCAGCAACACACACAGTGGCGGCCACTGGTTATTGTATGCGAATGGGATGCGCCTAACAATCATAAATAACTGCGCACAATGACAGACAATACGCCAATGAAGCCGACGAGTAAGAAGAAGAGAAGGAATGTATGAAAAAATACTTATATATATATATATATATAAAAGCTTAAAGTCGGTCATGAAATCGCAAGTGACCCACTTGGAGGCAACACTACTGCGCGACAGCAACAGAAACGACGACAGCGAACGAAAGACTCAGGCAACGAACGCGACGGTGAGACAGACGAAATATGACGGTCTAAAGATAGAGGTAAAGCCACTGCCACGGCAACAACTACAAATACAAATACAAGCACAAATACAAATAAGCAACAACTAGCAGCCAGTTAGATAGACAACAACGCAAAATAAGGAGGACACCATAATTGGCAAAACTAACACACTCAGAGTTAGTCGAACGACGAAAGACGAAAGAGCGAAGTAACGAGAAAGAGAGAGAGAGACAGAGACTGTGGCATACTTGGCCAAGCCGGACTTGACGCGAGCCTCAGCGCTCAGCCAGCGTGTGCGTCACTAAACTTGACCAAATTGCACAAGGAAGTTGAACGTCACTGGCTGCCGCGCGCTCACGCCGTTGCCCGCTAACCCCAATGGCAATCTGTAGGCCCCAATAGTGCCCATTAGACGGCTAGCCATGTTGCATTGTGTAATGATGACATTTGTGGGTCTCTACTCGGCTTAGACGCCACGCCACGACAATTGAATTAAAAGGCAAACATAAATATATTTTCTATTAACTTTGGTATATACTACTTTGAAATTGCATTTGCTTAATTTACATTTTTTATGGCTTATTGCTTTTTTAAAGCCCAAGTATCTGTTGTGGCAGCGGCAGCGCATAATAGACTTGGCCTACATTCGGCATTCTAAGCCAGCAGCACTTACAATGCGAACACTTTTACTCTCGGCTACACTCACATGCCATCATAAACTGAAACTGAGCGACTGAAGTATGAATGTATATGAGTATAATCATGCTTACTCATGATAATCAGGCCTAGAGAGACTGGCGCGCCACTTGGCTTCTTCTTGGATGCTCATTACCATGCCGAGCTAACAGCAACAATAACAATTATTATACACACTAACTTTAACTAGTTTCCACACTTGGCCTGGTCTAGTCTCTGTCTACCACTCGGCTCGTCTTTGCGTCTCGTCCACGTCTGTCATGTCTGCCCGTCTAACTAACTAACCAACCAACTGCAGCTGCCTCGGGCGGGGCGCTCAGCTCAGCTCAGCTCAAGTCTGTAGTATATACTATAAGCTTTCAAGTTGCAGGCTTTCAACTTGCCCGCACAATTTTCCTTTTACTTCTTTCTTTATCTCTCATTTGCTTGGCGAATGCGGTCGCCAGCTGATTGCCGAACAACTTAATGCTTTAGTTGTAGTACGACATTTATTAAAGAACTTATAATGAAATTTCAATTTCAATTTAGTACACTTATATTGTCGTTGCTGTCGGCGTTATTGCAACTTGAAAGCCGCACGCACTCACACCCAAATTGATAGGCACGCACACACACACACACATACATACACACGTATGCGTATGTGTGTATAGGCAGATAAAACGTTTTTCGAATATTTTGAATAACGGTGCATGGAATACCAAAATCAAATCAAGTGGAAGCACCAGCGAAACGAGCCCCAAACACTTGAAGCCCACGGTTCGGCATCGGACGATGCATATGAATTTTTTTCTTTTGGCTTTTGATTTTCGGCTTTTTATTTTGGGCGATGGCAACAAGTGCGCCGGAAAACCTGTTGGCCCATATCACGTACTACATACTACGCGTACTCCTTACCGAGAGAAGCGGGATACCCCCGCTTGTCAACCAACTGGTCTGACCGCTCGAAAGCTGAGAGTGCGAGTGCGAGTGCGCAGGGGGGAGCATTGGCTATGGAATGGGGGCTGGGGCCTACATAAAATGCTGGGCGGCCTGGCGGAATTAATTATGTAGCCCAAAGCTGAATTATATGCGAAAGCAGCAACTTTTCAGTCTCAGTCTCAGTCTCAGTCGCAGTCGTCTCAGTCCTCCTCCAGTCGTCTCCATGCGTGTCTCTGCTGTTGCCTTTACATTTAATCTTACAGTGCGATGCGAAACTCGTTTGTGCATTTAATTTATGGGCGCGACGCCAGCAATAACAACAAACAGCAACAACAACAACAACAGCAGCAGCAGCAGCAGCAACAAAGATGCATTGCACTTGTCGAGTGGTGCGAATCTTTTAGGCAAACTGAAGACACCAACTTACCTTTTGGCTACGCACAACAGTCCCCAACTACAAATGCGCAACGCCACAGACTCCTTTACCCCTCCAGCTAGCCATATCGTAAAGTTGTCAGTTGAAGTCGCCGCTGCGCTAAGAGTGGAGTTGAGACGAGTTGAGTTGAGTTGAGTTGAGCACGTGACCCAATTTGGTTCGGGTTAATTTCCTGACTGCTTGGTGGGGTGGCGGTGATGCGGCTGCTGCTCTTGCTGTTGTTCACCGCAAGTGGTTGCTGTTGCAGCGATATGTCCACTTTAATTATGCTGCGCCTTTCATAATTGGGTTAATTTTGTGTGGCAAGCGCAAAGCTGCAGTCGCTCTGTCCCCGAACCAGAGTCCCCACAATCTGCCGCTGGGCAACGACTGCCAAGATTTTTGCGCTTGTTTATGATAAGTTTGTGACAGGCGCATTAAGTTGGAAAGCAATATCAACAACAAACAAGCAAAGGATACGCAGACCAACTGAAAGGTTACAGCTTAAAAGAAGCGTGATCAATTTGAAAAACGCAAAAAAAAACTTAATGAAAAATTAAAAGCAATTTACAGATGTACACAGTTGTAAAAGAAGAGCTCCATATCAACCACAATTATAGCTTGTTTAATTAGAGACTTGCCTGAAGCCAAAGCATTTGAAATTTGAATTTTTCGACCTAAACAACAGTCGTTTGTTGTTTTAATTCTGTATTATATAAAGTACAAACGAGAAAAAAAAAAATAATTCAAAATTAGAAAAATTCAAGTTTATAATGCAATAATTTTATTTTGACTTATTTAACATATGTAAGGTTATATAAATCATATTAATTTTAAATATTTAGTACTATTATCATAAATTCTCTTAGGAATGAAATAGTTTTCTCTCTTTCTTGAAAGTATCACTCCCTCTGATAGTGTCTAATATAGAGTGCAAATCATCAAATTGGAGCGCTCATTAAATAATTTAAAAAATGTATTTGTTGAATTTGGTTGTTTCTTTTCATGCATTTATTTGCCTCTATTCAAGTGCAAAGGAGAATATCTATAAAATTACTGTATAGCTTGCTAATTTAATTCTATTTCTTTAGGTATAAAATAGATACAAATCGACAGCAAATATTTTTATGCGTATAAAACTGTGTTACAGTTACTGCTGTAAAGCAATATACGATACTACGTTTTTTTAGGGCAGCTCGTATCTGTAAGATTAGCCAAGTGCTATTCTTGCATTGAATTTAATTGCAAACTGATTGCAAAGTGACATAGAAACAAGAGGCGTTGCTGTCGCTGCTTTTGCTGGCGACGGGGCTTGGGAATCGCTGGAGGCATGTCAGCCAGATATGCAAATCGTTGCAGTCGCCTTTGAGTAGTGAGCGTCACCCACGTTGCTACGGTTTGCGGTTGCAACGGTGGCAGCGTTGGTAATTGAGCTCATGTGACTGTCTCTTCGGAGTCGGAGTCGCGGCAGTGATTGTCTATCGATTAATTTGCTTCACTGGATTGTCACAACGGTAAGAGTCGCATCCCATTCCGCCGCACAAAGCGTGCACTGCTGCAATACCGATGGCAGATGCCGATGCCTTTGGCAATTAAACAATTAAGGCGCTTAAACGGTAACCCAGTCAAGCCAAACTGTCCCGCTGTTAACCAAATACTCTAGCGCTGCGTATTCTTCAATCTGCAGACTGTAACGGCCCATTACGTTTTACTGATTATCAGCGACCAAAGCTGCCGCTGGCTCCCCCCCCAACCCTCACCAATTCCACCTTGACAAATTTAATTAAAAAACAGTCAACAGATATATAAAAAACCAACAGCACAACTGTTCGGTGGCAAGACGAACCGAACACACAAAGCGCGCAGTCATCAAGCTGCATCGGCTACGGAGTCAGTGACAAAGTCTATTTTGCTGTTGCTGCTGCTGCACTGTTACACTGTTGCAGGTGGCAGCGGGTTGTTGTAGTTGATTGTTGCAGCAGCAAAAGTGAAAAAAGTTCCGTTGTCTGTGGGTCTTCTTGGGCTCAGCTGTACACCGTTATACAAAACGCTGCGTTATTATTACCAAGCGATGTTTCTTTTATATATTTTTTTTGGGATTCTGCTTACTGATTGTTTTGCTTTTTTTTTTTGGTTTACTTCTTCTTCTTCTATACCTTGTAGCTTTATCCGTTAGGCGTTGTTGTTGTTGTTGCTGCTGCTGCTGTGGTTGCTGCGCTTGGTTGCACAAAGCGTTCGTTCTCCACAAGCGATTCCAAATGTATCATAAAGTTTACAATGCACAATTGCTGGATTGTTACTTTAACGGCAAGTTCGTTGCCTCAGTCATTCGTTTTGAATGCAATAAATTCTTGGGCTATCAATAAAAATCGCATAAATACGCCGAATCTGCTAAAGAACATTATTATTAACAACAGAAAGAGACACAGCATCGTGTGCGAAAGAGACCAACAATATATATAAATGTTGCGCGACCGTTAAAGAACTCCCTTGATAATACAAAACCAAGCCATACAAAGTAAAAGACAAGCAGCAGTAAAGATTTTTTGCGAATATCAGCTAATGGAATACATTGCATTTTTAAGTGATATGCAAATTTAAAAGTTTTAAACTTATATCTAACAAGTCTTATGCTTTATTCAATGCATGGCAAGAAGAAGTAAATAAAATATCCACTTTATTTGTTCTAAAAATCATTTTAAAAATTTTTTTTTAAGGTTTCCCTAGTTAATATGGATAAAAAAGATGCTTGCGCCTAACTTTAATGGGTTATTGTTAATTGAACTTATTTATATTTTATTATTTTCAGTGGCAAGAATTGTCTTGTAAACTTTTAAGCTATCCAATTTGGTGTTTAGCACATTTATATATATTTGTAGTCAAAATGCTAAACAAATTTTTGTAAATTTTTTATGTCCAAAGTCTTACAAGTGGTATCAAAATATCTTGGCTGTTTATTAAGAAGCGTGGAGTATTCAGTACAAGCCTCTTGACCAGTTTATTTTTGAATATGGCGCTTTTAAATAAAGATGATGATATCCAGCTGAAATTTTATATTTATATCAATATAACTTCAGCTTTATTGCTGTGGGTAAGTATTATAGGCCAAAGCTTTATCTTTATGCATGCAAACAAACAAACAAACACGTAGATTGTCAATACTGACAATTGTTTGTGGCCGCTTTTATTTGCTGTCACACTGCAACTTCATTAGAGGCAGCCAAAGCGGGCCACAAATAAGCTTACAAAAGTTGTCGCCCGCTGCTGTCCAAAGTGTAAGTCAAGCGTGGCAGCAACAACAGCAGCAGCCACAGCAACGGCAAACTCAGTTGCGTTGCATTGTCAAATGTCTGCTCGGTTCTTGGTCATGGCATCAGCAACACTTGCCCCCTCTGCCGCTGCCGCTGCAGCTGCAGCCTCATGCAATTCTGTCTGCATCCGCGCCATGCGTCTGTTCTTCATCAGAGAGCGATTGCATTTTGGGGGCCATTGGCAATGTTAATGGTGTGCATTATTTTCATGTTTATTTATGTTGTTGCCAGCATGGCACACTCACACACAGACACATACACACGCACTCCTTGAGTGCAGCAACATGTGGCGAATGCAATTTGCATTTGCATCTCAATTGCATTTTACATTGTTTTGTTTGCAGTTTCTACTGTTGTTATTTATCTCTCTATCTCTTTCTGTCTGTCTGTCTGTGTGTGTGTGTGTGTCTCTTCACACACAGCTGCGTTTGCATTTGCGGATCCGGTTTTCGTTGACTTGACCTACTTCCGGTTGCTAGTAGCCAGTTGCCAGTTGCGTTTGATTTGACCTTTGTCTCGTCCTCTCCCCCTGGCCCCAATACTTTCTTGTTGCTGCCGCATCAGCAGCAGCAGCAGCCCACCAACATCTCTTCAACTCCAGTCTACGCCTTCGTCTACGCCTAGGTAACTTTAGCCATAGCTTCAGCGCCAGCTAACACACCCACGCTTTGCACTACATTCATATTTCTTTCGTGTGTGCCGGCTGGCATTTCTTCTGCTTGTGCTTGTGGCTTTTGTTGCTGTTGCTGCTGCTGTTGATTGTTCTGTTTTGTTTATTGTTTCGCTGTTCATCTCACCCCTTCACCCCGCTCAATTGCTATCCCTATTACTCGCTCTCCTACACGGCAATTTATTTAGCATTTTTATTGTGGCGCGTTTTGTTGTTCTCCTTTTTCTTTATGCTCGCCATCTATTTTTATCGTCTGCTCCGGCTCCGACTCCGGCTCCAGCTGTCTTCAGTTGTGTTGCTCGCGTGCTATTAGCTTCCATCTCCCTCTCGGTCTCTACTCAGCTGTCTTGGAGCTTCACGCCCGCACCCGCATTCGCTGCCAGGCATGACATTTAAATACAAGAATCTACAACAAAATTATGCATGCAAAATGTTACTTATTGTTTGCTCTCTTGCTGTGTTGTCTTTCCAACTTTAGATTATGCGAATTTTATGCAATATTTGACATATATACTCGCCGCCAGCTTTGGTAATGCTCCAAATATGATTGCCATAACACTTGCAAATGAGTCGAGAGCAAATCGAACGCGCAGTTTGCATCTTTAGGTCGCTTCCTGCTGCGACTATTGCCACTGTTGCCTGCGCCCATTGTACCTCACGTGGGTGAGAATTGTTTTGCCAATTCAGCACACAAACAAGCAACTGTAGCAAACAATTCAATTCATGTCACAATTCAGACGCAACAGGTACTCAGACTGAGGCTCAAACCCACCCAAGGCGATGGCACCCGTCGAGCAAAGACAGATTTGTCACATTTGCAGTTTGGCAGTGACAGTGGCAGTGACAGAGACACAGACAGTGGCAGTTGCAAATAGAAAGGCCCGCACAAATGACAAAGAGCCTGCCAAATGTCTAAGTGTGTATAAATATCTTGGGCCCAGCACAGTTCGGCCGGCCAATGCTTTTTAGCTATAAAAAAGCTGAAATTGACTCAAATTACTTTTCCATAAATTTGCGCAAAGCAAATTTGAGTAGTTTAAATTTAAATTTCAAAGTTTATTTATAGCAAAACTTGACTTGCTTCATTTACTAGACGACCGCCCATATATGTGTCTAAAGATATTCAATATCCATTACAACGCTGGCAGCGCTTCGCTTAGATTGCTTGCCTAACCCATATTCTTAGGCTCGAAAGCTCATATTTGTAGTTTGGTTAAATGCACAATTCGTGTCGATGCCGCATGCGGTTTGACTTTGACCCCCAGCGATGTCAATATTGTTTGTGGGTAATGGCAAAGCTTTGGCTTTTACCGTTGTGGTAGCCCTTTCCAGGTGTTACTCCCGTGGCGTTTGGCTTCATTTGATTGCTTGTTTTATTTGTCTGGAGCAAATAGCTTGAGTGCTGGACTCGACCCGGCCTGGCCTCGCCTGGCCTCGCCTGGCCTGAAGTCTCAGCTGTGGCACTCACCTACATTGTTCAGTATTTGGTGCCTTTTCGGCTTTTGATGAAGTGTCACGCTGTCCAAGTTCAATTAGTTTTGTATGCCACTCTTCAAAAGCTGCGCCGAGGCTGATGTTCTCTGCCCCTGCCTTGCCATGTTTAAGGCCAAGATTGATTTTTCGTTTGTTTCTTTCGTTTATATGTGTGTGCTTATTTCGCCTGCACATTGTTGTTGTTGTTGTTGCTCTGTACTGTTGCTGTACTGTTTGTACTGTCTCTGAGATTGACATTTGACGTGCATAGAATTTGTCTAACTGTATTTTGCCTTTGGTGCGCGCTCTGGCTCTGCGTCTGCCTTGTTTCATTGCCGTGCCCATAAAGCTTCACTCTAACTCTGACGCTGTCTGTCTTCTGTTGTCTTTTGACTTTTCTGCCCGATTTGGTCTTTGGTATTCTAATGTATTGCCCTCAGTTCACTTTGGCAGGCCAAATATTTAAAGATCATTTAATATTGATTTTTAAATCATTAAATAGTTCCATAGTGTAAGCTCTTCAAGTTAATTTCAATAATATTCATTTCAATCTAGCCTTATAGCTAAATCGGCAAAAAACTGGCTTCAAATAGTCTATAGTTAAAATTGTCAAAGTTCTGTTAAGCCAATAAAATAAAAATATTTTTATTTAGCCTTATAGCAAAGGCAACAAACTGGCTTAAATGATTTGGCTTGACTGGCCTAAAATATTTTATTGTGCTAGTGAAATAAGTTCTCTTTACCCAATAATATCAAACTATTTTAATATCGTCTTAAAACAAATAACTTAGGCAACAAACTTAGTTTGAAATATTAATAAACTCATCATTCAAGTTGTTTTAGTTGTGCATTATCTACTTTTCACATTTATAATGCAAACGTATGCAAAAACCATTTATTATTGGGCCAACAAAACAAATGACTTAGGCAACAAACTTGTCTGATGACTGACAAAATTCGAGAAAAATTCAAAAACTGCAAAAATTGTAATACACATGAGTCATATAAATAAAAGCAAAATTGTAAACAAACTTACTTTCGGCCATGGAGACTGTTGTTGATACAAAATCAAGGCTAAGCAGCGATGAAGCTATGACTAAGTTTAAGGGTGCATTGAGGGAAAGTAACTTGAGTTTGGCCAAGTGACCAAGATGATGATAAGGCGGCTGCTGTTGCTTGAGCATATGCTAATGCACCCGCAAAACCAACAACAACAACAACAACAACAACAACAACAACAACAACAAGCTTCGTGATGTGGTCTGAGGTCTTTGAAACAGTCCCTGTTTTTATAAGTGTATCTGTATCTATCACGGCGTATCTGTATCTGTATCTGTATCTGTGTGAGCTTTCATTTTCGAAGCATTACCGTTAACTGCAAAACGCTGGAAATAAACAGAAAAATCTAAAAACGATGCCCAAAAGAGAAGCAACAATTACAACAACAAGCGGCAATAAGCGCAGCACAATACAAAATACAGCCCAACAACAAGTGCGAAATGAGCAGTCAAAGAGGAAATGCAACAACAAAATGGCAAATGCAGCGACGCGTCGCCGCAGCAGCGACGCAGCAGCAGCGCCGGCAACTGTAATTGTTGCTCGCATGTTTACAAGGCAAAATAACAGGAAAAAATGTTAAACTTTTGTTAAGTAGGTCAAGTAGTGCTGCGAGAACGAACTGTCGGTGGGAGAGAGCAAAACAAGTAAGAGAGAGCAAGAGAGAGTAAAAGAGTAAGCATCAAACAGGTATGACAGCAATGTTAGAACTTGATCATGAAACTAAAAACTAACAATTTAAATAAATATTAAATGTATGAATAACAGTTTAAATTGAACTTTGTTTAATTTGATCTAAAATTGTTGAGTTTGACCCCAGCTTGATTGCAGCTGAGCAACGTAAACAAACTTAGCCCTGACTTTGACCGCAGCCAACAGCAAGAGCGACCTCGACAACACCTGCGTCCAAACCCAAACCCGAACACGTTGGACCTACAACATGTTGCAGTGCAACAGTTCTCTCGCCGCTCGCAGAGTTGTTCGTGGTCTCTCGCTGCTCACCAGGTGAGTAACCACTTCGGCTGCTGTTGCTGCTGCTGCTGCTGCTGCGTTGGCTTCGACGTTAGCGTCAGCGTCGACGCCGGTTGCTCTTGGGCCGTTGCGGCTCGAAAATTTCTTTTCGTATTGCGCCTGCGCACAGTTGGCTTTCTACCGTTGACGTCTTCGGATTTGTGCGATTCTTGGCGCGCAGCAATATTTCAATCGCTTGTTGGTTTCGCGTGCTTCTTCCGATTCGGCAAATCGCTGTCAGTCGCTGTAAACGTGGACACACACACACATACACGCACGCATAAATACAAGCTCAAGTGGCATAAGAAAAAGAGCGAGCAACAGAAATTGGAACAACCAATAAAAGCAGTGATCGCTACAATAAAAATAAGTGTACAATAAAAACAGCAAGAAACAACAACAACAACATCAGCAGTCACAATTGCAACAATTGAACGAGTGTATTCAATATGTTTAAAGTGCGCTATAAAATCTGTGAAAATGGTTGACAAAAAGCTTGAGGCAAAACAGCAGCAACAACAACTAATTATATTATTAACAAGTGCTACACAATTTGTGTTTAAATAAATATTCACACACACACATACATACACATACATAAGCTGAAGTGCAAAGTGTAAAACGCAGTGCAATCTTTTAATCGAAAGGAAATACGCAAAAAAGTTAAAATTCAAATCAACAACAACTACAACAAAGATATATGCAATCTAAATCAAAAGTTATACTCTAACCGTCCAAGCAACCAAATCAAAATCAAAGCAAATATAAAATACATATAAAACATTTGAGAAACGCTGTTGTAAATAAATATTTTCACAAAAAATATTTCAAATTACTTCCCCACCCCGCCCAAACCAAAAGCTGCCGCCCATTGTACATACAATACGCAAAAAAAAAATATAAAGAAAATATATAAAAAATTAATAATCCTTATACACACATATTCCAATCAAGGCTTGGATTAATATATATTCTATATATATATATATACTATTTACCCAATCGTACTACTCCCCGTTCATTATTTTATGCATATATATTTATGTCTTCCTCCCATACTTTTTGTGAGTATACAAAAATATATTTATGCTTTTTATTTCAATGCTCTCTTTATGATTTCGTAGCACTTTGCATGCCTCTTCACACATACATAACTATCTAATCATTTCTCTTTGGGCTTTTACTAAAACTGCAACCTCATCGTACTAACCCAGAATCAGTCTAAGCCATACTTAACACACAGACATACAATTCACACTTCAAAGCCAACCACATATGGATATATAAAAATAATTTAACTCTTAAAGGAATAAAACAAAATGCGCTCGAAACGATTACAAGCTAAAAACTGAACCAGGATTATACAGTTCTAAAAATTACAAACAGAAAACACAACTTGATCAAGGAAATTAACAGATTACAGCAGCTGATTGAAGCTATTTCATAAAAGTAAGTAAATCATGTCTAGAGATCAACGAGTTGTTATGTCATTGGCCCCACCGCAATAAGAACATTCTCAAGCCTGGTTTATAAACAAATCAGCCAAAAGTCATTGACCGAATTCGTTTCCGATATTACTCACCTGTTATGAAATACTACAGCGCAATAAGCTAATAGGCCAGGTGGGCTCTGGGCAGGCGGGGGGCACTGAGAATCGTTTCCACGTTCGATCTTTACAATGCCAAAAAATTCACAAGTGGGCGCGTGTCTATTCAAAGACTCCACGAGTCCCAAGCTGCTAATTAGCAGCAGTAGCTTACAGAGTTGCTGAACTTATGAGCTGAGTCCTTCCATTTAGACCATTTAGATGGCAAACTGCATTCGGAAGTATTTACAGCTAAAGCTGTTGCCAAGTGGGCTGTGGCCAAGCTAAAAATAAATCATAGAAAGCCGTTTGTTTGTCTACCAAAATGGTCTAAAGTACAACAACAACGGAATAGCAGCCAAAATAAAGTAAAGAAGCAACGGCAACAACAAAAACAACAGTAGCGGCTGTTTTTTAATACCGTTAGATGACGCAAAATTACGCTTACTCATTCAACGAGGTGTCAGCCCCAACATAAAGAGAGGGACAGAGCGAGAGAGAGAGAGAGGAGAACTCCAAATTCAGTTAAAAGCGGCAGTTGAGCTCACAGTGCGCATTACACTCTTTAAAAATAGGCACAGCAACAACAACAACAGCAACAACAACAACAATGAAAACTCACGGCATCTGTCAGCTTCAAAGAGCGTAGCAAATTCGACTGAGCATTAAGTTGCATTTTGGTAGCACAGATTTTGTTTTAATTTGATTTCTTTATCATTAGCTGAGGCTTCAAAGTTGAGCTTTAGTCTTCAAATTGGGGTTGAGTCTCTAACATATCAATTAGGCCCGGAATAAACAATTAAATGAAGATTTGACTTCACTTGAATGCAGCAGCATAACGAGAACTAAGAAATCAATTGGTTATGAGTATAACGGTAGCTGGAACTTGCACCAAATTTCATGCAGAGCGACAGCAAATTCATCATTCAATTTGTATTTATTACAAAAATTAGTTCGTTGATATAGCTTGGCATTAGCTTTTATGTACAATTTGCACCTTTGGCTGCTTAGATAATATTTGGCTAAAACAACAACAACAAGCTATATTAGCCAGACAACAACAATCATAACAATAAACAACAATTTTAGTTGCGCGCTTTTGAAAGGTTCGCTGACCTGAACAATGTTTTGAATTTTTTTTGTATTTTTTTGGGAGATTCGACTTGCCAGACATGCTGGCTTGTTGTTGTTTCAGATGATCACATTCGGCTCAACAAGTTGGTAAGGCCATTGCAGGTGTATGAACTGGGCAAATACCCTGTAAGCAGCAGCTCAAGTCACGCTGCTTAGTTTAAATATTTTAACATAACTTGGCCAAGTTTGAAGTGCATGCAACCTTTGGCCAACAAGCCAACAACATACTACAGAGTAGATCAAGTTTCGGCACGCACAGCGGCAACGACGACAACAGCAAAAACAACCGCAAGAGGCACGAGGGCGTCATTTAAATAACAACAAAGTAAAAACCAACTAAAAATAGTTAAACATCATAAAAATTTGCATAGTTGTTGTTAGTTGTCGCTTGGCTGCTCGTCTGTTTGCTTGGACCGCTACAGCAACAGCAACAGCAACAGCAGCAGCAACAGCAACGGCAACAGCAGCAACATAGACACAGGGTGTGGAGTTAGCTTGAAGCGCGTGTACAGCCTCAGTCATAAAAATAGTGCCAAGCCCAGCGCAGAGGAGAGGAGAGCAGATATTGCTGGGTCTACAACTTGGGTTTATCGCCAGGTTGTCATCTGCTTGTTGGACACACAAAGCTTTGTGCCACCTTTTCAAGGGACGTGTAACGGAATTTGCGTTCGATACTCTTAGCTTGGTCGTTACTCCATTCCATTCATGAAACGCAGTCAGTCCGAGTCAGCGAGTAGTTAACAAAGCGTTACAGTCGCTGCTCGCTGCTCGCTGCCTCGACTGCTCGACTTGACCACATGCCACAGCGCTTGGACATCCAATTAAGTCAACTATAGAGCAGCGACTTGAGACTTGCCTGCTTATGGACTGTATCGGGTTATTAATCAGTATTCCATTTATTATTTATTACTGATATTGGCGCGTGCTAACTCAACGCTCATCAACACATTGTTGCCAAGTATTTAGGCCAACTGCTCCACACTCGATTTGCAATCTAATTTACACCTTCAGCATTATATATCACCTACTTACGTGTGTGCACAACGCCTACAAGACCGAACACACACACACACACACACACCTCAATCTTGAGTTTGAGTCTGGGGCAACAGTGGACTGTGTCCAAGTTGTTTGCAGATGGGCTTAACTTGGTGGCAACAACACACACACACGTGCCACATGTGCTGTCAAGTGCGCAGCTGGCTCAGAACGAAGCTCATGGCCCATGGCCCATTGTTGTTGGCCAGTTGGCTGTTCTCAGTAGTTTAGCTCGTTCGATTGAAGCGGCTGCTGCAATTTGCTGCAACTTTGAGTACTCGGAGTTGCAGTTGCAGTCAAAGTCGTTGGGGCAGCAACCTTCATTGAGTGACGCCGACCTCAATGCCAGCCAACTTACACGTCTCTGTTGCTATTGTTGATGCTGCGGCTGGGCTTCTGCCTGATGTTGTTGTTGTAGTTGCTTTGTTTTTCGGCTTCTCGGTCTTGGTCAAAGTTTTGTTTGGCTGAAAAACCGCTGGGGCAGCCTTGTACGTGCGATTTTTCCAAGTGGAAATCGTTGCGGTTGTAAATTTTGCAATCAAATAATTTTTCATTCGCTTTTTCCGACGCCAGCGCACGACCCGATTTTTCTTTTCATTTTGTGCCGAAACCAGCAGCAGCAGCAGCAGCTTAGCGGCCCAGGCCCAGGCCCAGACCCAGGCTGTATTGTTGGCCATTTGGTGTTTGGAGTTTGGCAGTGGAAAAACGTTTTGACCTTTGCCGCCGCTTCGTGTTCGAACATTTAAACGGAAGTTGATTGCCGCCAAAGGTTAAGCACAATTTCCGTTAAAGTCTCCAGCTTGCAACTCCAACTCAGCTTGTTCTCTTTTCCGTCTTTTGCGGTCTCTTCTTGCTTTAGTTAAGAACTCAATTTTCTGGACTTGTAGCAGCTGTTAGCGAAGCTCAGCTCAGCTCAGTTCAGCTCAATTTGCTGCTGTCAAAGAGTTCATTTGATTGGGTCAATTGATGGTTAAACAAGTTTGCAAGATTTGCGAGCAGCATCACGTTAGAATATAAATTTAACGTTGAATTTATATCATTATCATGGCATAAATTATGTGATTTTGTTGTCAGCTGATTTATAATAAAAGTTGTTTAACGGCTTTTATTCAAGTGCGCCCACAGACTGACCCATTAAAAATATAAATATATAAAGAGCTTCACAGCTCAGGGTCATAAAATCACTCAGCTGTCAAAAATTGCACTAATTCGTTCAAAATAACCGTTAACACACACAAACTGTTTGTAATTATAATGCCCACAGTAATATTCAAAAGCCGAAAGCCAAAAGCCAAAAGCTCTCTGAGCATAATCTCAAAAATCCCATTTACAAGCTCAAATTACAATAGCGGCGCATTGTTTGTTTGCTTTATCTATTTTTATTGTTGGCTGGCGCACCCACGCACTTTGGCTATGTGTGAGTGTGAGTGTGAGCGTGTGTTGGTGTTGGTGTTTGGGGGCATTCAAATGCAAAAAGAGCAACGGACAACCGTTACATGTGGCTCATTAAAAAAAAAAAAGAGTTGAGTAGCCACACAGCAGCAACAATAAAACTTTAATTTAAACAATACAAAAACCCAAAGAGTGCAAGAACTGACGCGCCAGTCAAACAATGACAGAACCCGAATATCTTTTGATGAAATATTTCACGCCAATTTTTGTAGGCGCATCCAAAACGTCACTCAAGCTCAGTCGCCGCTCAGTTGACGACGAAAAGTAGCGGCAACATTTTAAAAATTCATCAAGAAAGAAATAAATTATAATCAAAAAAATCACAGAAAATACTTAACAACAATAACAAAAGGCATAAAGCGAAACTGTGCCAGCTGAAAAGAAGAAGCAGACGCAGAAGAAGCAGAAGTAATGAGCAATGGGAATCACTAAAAAGCAGCCAAAAACGCCAGCAGACAACAATTACACAAAGTAACTGAGAAAGAAAGAGTGAAAGAGCAAGCAACTGCTAAAGAGCTTACACTGAGCGAAAATGCATTAGCAAAAGCACATAATATAAGCAGCTTTTATTTGTAAAATAAATTATAAATTATTAACGTCAAAGCAAAAAATAGTTGTATACCAATTGTAAACTTCACTCTTTTTCGCTCAGTGCAAAAGCTGCGCTTGAGTCTGAGCTTCGTGGCTGCTATGCGCACTTCGGCTTTGCGCCCGAACACGGAAGTATGTCAGCAGGTCTCTCGTGTAACGGTAGTTTAGCTGCTGCTGCTGCCTCAGCCAGTTGTTGCTGCCACGCTTAGCTGCGCATGCTTAACTGACGCTAACGTTCAAATCGCTGTCGCTGCCAACGTCGCTGTCGCTGTCGCAGTCGCAGTCGCTGCCGCTGTCGCTGTTGCTGGTGTCTTGCCGTTGGTTGTTGCTCTTCGACTACAACAACCTGTTGAAAGCGAAATTTACTCAGGCTCTCTTGTGTGCTGACCAATACCAAAAGAGTCTAGTATTTTTTTTTTGCCCAACTTTGTTGTGTGCTTTCTTCTTTCTTCATACACACACGCACACAAGTAAAGAACTGGCCAAGCCTCAAAAAATCAACTTAACTGTTTATGCACAAAAACAACTTTAGCTGTTGCCTCGTTTGCTTTACCGTTTGCTTCTCCCAATTACATACATAAGTATGTATAAAAGTTAGGCAAATGAACACTCGCGCATATTTATATATAAACGCCGTATCTATCCGTCCGTCTGTTGTTCGAGTGCCGAATTTTCTATTTCATTGCGTCTTTAACTCAAATGTCTGTACATATATCCGCAGTCGCTGCGCTTGATTTTGTAGATACACCTGTGCTTATTCTTACAGTACTTTCATTGCCGGCCAGGCCAAAAGCGTATAGCCGCTTTAGAAATATTTGTCTGTCTGTTTGTGTGTGAGTGTGTGTGCGTGTTGTAGCCGCTCTTATACTACTAATGTGAGTCTCTGTCGCATTATTTCTACCCAATTTATATGCTAATCTAGCAGCTTATTAATGTTTTGACCCAAATACCGCTTGAAAATTATTATTGGCCATTCTGAGTATCGATTTTCTGATATTTGGTTTTATTTTTGTTTGTGCTCGAACCGCTCGAGCGCTTCGTTATCGTGCCAAGAATGCCTGAAGATCTCAGCCAGCGGCGTCTGCTCGTCGTGAGTAATCGCTGTGTGAAATAGGAAAAGCCCCAATGGATATTATTTTTCCGATATGCAGCTCACACTACGGGCGGCCACAAATGGATTTCGATTTGTATTTGTATTTGTATTTGCATTTTGGGGCCACATGTTGGTTGTCAACAAGTGCTGATGCACTTTAAGCCAAGATCTGTAGATGAAACAAGCCAGATTAAAGAGCTAGCGGAAGTTGCTTGTAAGTCGAAGCTTAGAAGTTAGTTTAGGGTTCGTGGGAAATGACTGAAGAGCATAGCAAATGCAGCTAAGAGTTAAATTGATTTTATTGCATATCCAAGCTTAAGTTTGTGTGATATCTTACTAATCTACTTACCTGTTGCTTATCTACGAACTCTCTTGTTTATCAAAGCGTTATCTATCTCCTTGCAGCTACAATTGTTGGCAGCTAAACTTTTGAACGCCAGAGGGCGCCACAGCAAAGAATTCACATCGCACGACGGGGTCAACTGACAATGAAGTTGTGCAGCATGAACGGCCCAAGTGAATCGGAAGTCGAAAGCCTGCTGATGAGCCCCTGCTGGGGACCCACGCAGACCAGCAGCCAGGATCAGTATTTGCTGGATGGCCACAAGCTCTTGCTGGAGCACGATCTCGACTCGCTGCCCAGCGACACGGACCAAAAGAACTCGCTCGATGTGCTCGACAATCTGCTGCTGAGCAGCAGCTCACTGAACGCGCTCTCCGACCTGAAGCCACTGCCGCCCTTCACCGGCTACACTGGCCACTTGTCCATCAATGGCATCTCGGGTCATCATTATCACGCAATAGCTCAGCGCCTGCCAGACGAAAGCAACAACAACTATATACAGAGTGCGTATCAGCAGCACCAGCAGCAACATCAGCAGCAGCAGCATCATCACCAGCAGCAGACAAATAACAACAACAACAACAACAACAACAACAGCAATCTGAATGCAAATCCCACGTCCACAACGGCAACGACGACTTGCAGTGGGACAGGCGGCGGCGGCGGCGGCAGCAACAATGGAGGTATCAACAATAGCAATTCGACGCAGGAGCACAACATTGTCTCCTCGTCCACCTGCCTGCCCGAGAGCGTGTTGAGCGCGGATGCGGACGCCTGTTTGGGCGATGTGAAGCTCTTCGCCGATAGTCATCTAGATTCTAAGCTCTACTCCGTAGCCGACAGCTGTGTTATGAATGCGCCAAGCGCTAACAACAATGTGGGCGTCACCACTCTGGCCAGCAGTGGCTCTACCCTGACGCCCATCGACCAAGTGGCGGACTCGCTGCATGGCAGCGGCGTGCGCATCTACAAGGACCTGACGGAGTACGTGGACATGAACAGCATTGACGACATTGCGGCCATCATTGGCTCCGCGATAGCCGACACCACGGTGCCCAACCAGCTGGACAAGGAGGAGGGCAACGACACACGCGACAGCTGGATGGATCTGGATGCCTGGATCGATGGCAACTGCATACAGCCCGAGGGCAAGGTGCTGGTCTCGCAGCAGGACACGCTCAGCGATTTCATACTGCCGCACTCGCCGCTGCCCATGCACGCGAGCAGCTCCACACTGCAGAGTCTACTCAGCCATGGCTACATGCCGCTACTGCAGAATCGACTGCAGCACGGGCCGCCAGGCTCGGGCGCGGGCACGACGACAACAACGCTGAAGAGCGAGGCGCCCAGTTCTACCTCATACTGCAATGAGCTGTCCGCAGCCAGCAGCAGCTGCAGTCCGCCGGGCTCTGTAGTCAGCACCACGGACAACAATCTGATGATCAATCCGCGCTATCTGACCAACAGCAGCAACAACAACAACAACAGCAGCCAGCAGCAGCAGCAACAGCAGCAGCAGCAGCAGCAGCAACAGTCTGCTTACGCTCAGCTGACGAGCAATGGCGGCATGAGCGGCGCCAGCATGAAGGACAACGGTCTGTGCAGTCCCGATATGTTGGGCAACTATCCGCATACGACCAGCACCACCACCACAAGTAGCGGCACGCCCAAGGCCAAGCGCTCGCGAGCGCAAAAGAAGTCCAGTCAACAGCAGCAGCAG
Organism: Drosophila busckii; assembly: GCF_011750605.1. Lineage (NCBI taxonomy): Eukaryota > Metazoa > Arthropoda > Insecta > Diptera > Drosophilidae > Drosophila > Drosophila busckii. Next base: position 9,491,309 of record NC_046607.1, read on the forward strand.
CAACAACAACAGCAGCAACAGCAGCAGTCGGCGGATGCTGGCGCGGCACAGCTGAACGCCATGTCGCCCTCGGGCGTGGCCAGCTTTAGTGCCAGCGATCTGAGCGGACTGCTGGGCAAGGAGAAGCCGGTACATCGTTGCAGCATCTGCAATCGCGGCTTCCTGAACAAGTCCAACATCAAGGTGCATCTGCGCACGCACACGGGCGAGAAGCCCTTCAGGTGCGATGTGTGTGCCAAGGCTTTTCGGCAGAAGGCGCACTTGCTCAAACATCAACAGATACATAAGAGAATTGGGCGTGACTGACCGCGGCCAGACCGCCACTAACAACAACAACCACCACCACAACAAGCAGCCACCCAAAATCCACACTGGACTCCGGTTCAGCTGTGGACTGTGCTGGAGAAAGCGCACGCCAAAGCCACCCGCTCACCAATGCGTGCAATTGCAGCGAATTCAATTCGCTGCTTGCGCGTTTTGCATGTCCGGGTCTTTGGTCAGCGGCGGCTTCTCGTGTATCGCCTTGCTGCACCCCACAGGCTACCCAAAGGGTAGCGCACAAGTTTCCCCCCAGGGTGCAGCAAGGCCATACACAAAGCATTTGAGATTCGTTGTTGTTGGTTGCTTTTGATCTCTTCGCCTTAACGCAAATCAGCAGCAGTTGGGTCTTAGCACTTTCAACCTACTACCTCCAATAGTTTCTCTCAAGAACCTTCCAAATTATGCGTTAGTCTGTTTAGAGGCTTCTAGTCGCGCGATTTGACAAATCAAACTCTATAACCAAGCAGTGTCACTAGCTAACTAGCTAGCTAGTTAGTTGGTTGGCCAGTTAATCCAAAGAGACCACAAGCAATGTAAGAACAACGAAGCGTCCAATTGTCTTTTTGCAACTGTTGTTCTGTTTTGATGCAAATCTGCGCGCTTCGTGCACCTTAGCAGCCTGGCACAGGTATAAAGTTATTGCAAATATATATGCAATAATAATATTATATTATTTTAAATACTATATATTTAGTTGGTAAGCCGTAGCTAAATGAACTTGTAGTTTGTATAAATAGTTTGTGTGGCGTTTTGTACCTCATTGTGTTGAAAACTTTTTAAGCTTGCGCATAAAAGTTAAAGTTAAAGTTAAACATTATTAATTGTTAAGCGAGAACAGCAATACGATTATAAATTATTAATAATAGTAAATAAATGTACAAACAATATTAAACATGCATACTTACGTCTAATTAGTTACTAAATTGTAGTCTAAGTTGTAGCGGGCTTGGCAAATTCATTAATTGTTACAATTTTTATAATTATTTAATCTTTTCGGCATACAATAGCTTACAATTAAATTAGAAAAGTACTCAAGTAATAATGTTGTTAATTTGTTGTTTAATAAAAATATAAATTGTTGCTAAAGTTTATGTTAATTCTACAATTTATATACACTTAATAATTATTTAAAAATATTCCCACACAAATTCTGAAATTACTTATTTATGATCACACACAAAATCTCAGCACATACCCATAATGTATGTAAAAGGAAAATTCACAAGAAAAATCAAACTGAAACCTAAAAAAATATACATATTATTTAATAATTCAACTATTTAATTTTATGCTAGTTTCGTGCAATTTTATTTATTCAAGTTGTCAATCGCTTTGTCAACCAAACAAACAAACATTTCGCTGTAAATATTTATTTTTTTATTATTTCTTTTAGTTTAGGCTTAACGTTTAATATGTAATAAAGAAATATACAAAAATTTGTCATTCTAAATGTGCAAAATAATAATCATCTAAAGCCAGAAACAATTTGTGTACACACTTACTCTCGAGACAAGAAAAACAACAATGAAAATATTAAGCATACGCCGTCTTGGCCTAAAACACCTACGTGAAATTCAAGAAATTTTAAGTCCGCATTGCTTATGCTGCACGCATCTGCTCTTGGCGGCCATAGAGCAGCAGAAGAACCTGACTTGGAGGCAGCGTCTGCAGAAAATATGGAGTAGGTGCGCAAGCTTAGCGACAAACTAAACGAGAAACCAAAAAGCAAACCAAACCAAGCCATAGCAAAGTCAGAGACAGAACCATTATATTGACCACAAATGCCGCCGCAAAGAAAGCAATGCGATAAAGAAAGAGCCAGAGGCAAACCCAAAACCCACACAAACACACACACACACACATACAGAGACAAATGCCATGCATACTGTGCCACTGACCCAATTTCCAGACTCGTTTTCTTCCACTGCTGCTGCCGCTGCCGCTGCTGCTTGTGGCGAGTCAAAGAATCAACCGCACATGGCTGTAGCTCTGCCTGTGGCAGCTACAGCGGATTTAAAATGCTTGAACGCGCCACTGAGAGACACATAGATACTTTGCCCGGTCGCATGCTCTTTCACCGCTGATACTCGTACACAGCGCTCAAAGTTTAAAGCTGTAGCCGGAGCTCCAGTGCCAGCTCCAGCTCCAGACGCCAATACTCGTTCTCGTGTATACAGATTCAAGCTCAAGCTCAAGACTGACGCTGTATCTATCTATGTGTTGGTGTTTGCATCGCATCCGCATTTCTATGCTTGCTCTTGTGCGCGTTTCAGTTTTCTTGAGCTAAACTCGTTTCTGTATCTTGCGCCTCGTATCTGTGGCACTTAAATTTATGCAACATCATGGCATAGTCTGTTTGCTGCTGCTGCTGCTGCTGCGTCTTTGGCAGCCCCTTTTATAGCATCCACGTTTTGTTCTAATCAAACTGTGCTACGTGTTCTCTTGCGCTGCTGTCAAAGGTCAACTCAAAAATATTAACAAACTGACGCAAACATAAAACAAAAAGCAACTAAAAACTGCAATTTAAAACAATTACAAATGCACAACAATTAGTTCACTTTATTAACATGTTTCCCTTGAATTTGAGTTGCCCCACTCACTGCGCTTGTCTTTCATCTTCTTACGGCATTTACTTATAAATTAAGTTCTATGTCAATTAAATGCTGCACTGCGTATTTACATTTAGGCTGAGCATGACACACTTTCGAGCCAAGATAGAGCCGACAAGCCAGAAGACTCATTTGGTAGACTGCTCTGCTTGGCACTGGGCGTGAGCGTGGGCGCCTTAACTTCAAGCTTGACAACATCTGGACATGTGTACATGGACCAATATAAACTAGATCACTGCTGCGCATAATGCTTAGACGTGGGAGTGTATCCCAAGTACGTGCAACATGTCGTATGCACAGTATACTGCAGTAAGTCTACTCACAGTTAAGCTGAACTCCATGCTGAGTTATTGTCTTTTATATAGAGCCCGTACATAAAATGTATAGTATAAAGTTACAGTTAGACAATTCGAATCGAATTATGGACAAATTTATAATCAGTGAATGTGCAAAATTATTATTTGAAACTTTCTGATGAATGCAAAATGTATTTGTTTTAAATTGATAAAGCTCATAAATAAAGCTTTTAAAAAAGAACGAGCGATAAAATGATTGGATGGGGCAATTCATCTGCAGTTCCTACTACACAAAATATAGGTGAAGTATGTTTTTAGACAATTTTAAATTTTAATGATGTATATTGAATTTCATTCAATTCGAATATAAACAAAAGAATTTATTAACAATAAACCAAAGCAGCGACAAAAGCTTTAGATATTTGGCTATGCAAAAATGTACCAAATTCCGATTTATTAATTTATACATTTCTAGACTGGATGCAGTCTTTGTAGCTTCAAAAACAGGATAACCAAAATTAGCTATTGTTATTATATATATAAAGTTTGCATATTCAGGATCAAACATCTGTATGTCCTTCTGCTATCTTCCCTCAAATCAGGAACGACTGCTGCAGCTTTGGAGATATAGAAAAGATAAAGTAAGTGCTGTTAAATTTTAATTGTTGGAAGGATAAGCACAAAAGTATCTATTTGTAGCAGAAATGGGTGGTCGCTAAATAACAATGATCTGTTATACTAAATAAATAATCTGTATTGAAATGCTAAACAAACTAGTGATTGGTATGATCTTGATCTTGATTGTATCTTGCAATAAATCTATTCGCATTTCTCTTTTGCATCTCCTAACATATAAAATAAGTGTTTTTAAATTCAAATCCATTAGAAGCTTGCTAACGATAATGAGACAATAAATTGTAATATTGTGGCATAAACAAACACTCTAAGATTTGAGTCCCCATTCGCCACAATCAGCACCATACATATTTATATTTAGTAATTATTTAGTACGAAGTTCTTTGATCTCATGTATAGTTGTTTATACATTTTCACTTTGTAGTTCATTGATAATATTTATTTAAGTATAGAATTCAGTTTCGGTGGTGCAGGAGTTATCTATGTCACGTTTTGAAAATAGATTGAAGCTGCTAATGATGCACAAACTTTGCTCTGAGCAACTTAAATAAGAACAAAAGCCATGCTATCTACTACTAGCTTCAACTAATTGTAGTTTAGTATTACTTTTGGACTGCATTTAATTTTGTCTACACGCAAACAATTTATATTCAAACTACTCAAGCTACGTGTCTATTTAGCATGCACCTGTTTAAGGCATCGATAATTTCAGCATTTGTAGGCGTATCAACAACAATCTAAGCATAAAACAAAAGCCAGTAACTAGAGCAGCATACCGAAGTTGATTTTGTATGCAACACAGCAGCAGCGGCAGCAGCAGCAGCAACACAAACAGCGCCAACAACAGCAACATCACCTGCAACAAAGCTTTGCAACAGGCAACGCCTGTTGCCCTCATCCATTTTAGTCGATGCTGCTGCTGTCTAGTTGACAAAAACAAAAAAAAAAACAAAAACAAAAAGCTTGTTGCTGCCGCAGTCAGCGTTTGTCGCATATTGTCCGGCAGTTGTTGCCATTGCGGCTGTGGCGCAGTTAAAGACACAATGACCTTGGGAGAAAGTTGCTCTCCATTTCTATGTATGTGTATGAGTGTGTGTGTGTGTGTGTGTTTTTGCTATTGCTGCCTGTTGACTGTTGTTGCTGCTGCTGCTGTTGCTTTTGTTATTATTGTTGCTATTTGCCAGCATGCCATTTTTATACATATTTATTGTTATTTTTGTTTTTGCCTAACGATTTGGTTGTCACTGCTGTTTATGTGTTGTCTCTTTAACTACGCGTGGCTTCATTCCCTCAGTCTCTTGCTCGCTGCTGTGTCTTTTCCCACTGTGCATGATTTGTTCGTTTGCTTTGTCGTAAATTTCCATTATATGTTGCTCTTGCCGTTGCTGTGGAGAAGCTCAATATCGAACTCGATTTCAATTTGAAGCTGACTAAACAGAACGGAAGTTGCTCGCGTGCAGGAAGCAGCTTTGACTTGATTAGAGGGGGGCCAGAAGGGCTGGCAAAAATTAGCAATATTTACAATTTTCGCAACAAATTGTAGCTATAATTTATGCGCTCGCCTTTTTCGGTTAACTTTGCAGCAGAGACTGAGAAAAACTTCAAGTTAATGTCGATGTTGCAATGCGGCGTCTTCACGCCTCGCCAGCTGCCAGCTGACCAAGATTCTAGTCAGAATCTAGCATAGCCATAATTACATTATATTAAATTAATATTTAAGCATTGTGCCAGTTTATTTATTGCCTTTGTTATTGCCTGTGTGCGTCTAACAATTCGGTTTCAACTTTAATTAACTGCAAAAGCAAACAGTGCACAACGAAAATCTTATGAAATACGCAATTAAACTTGATTATAATGATTAACAGTCGAGTCGAGTGGAGCTGACTGCGCTGATTCTGTTTGGCCAAAGCTATTGATAAAGTCGAATTAACTTTCAATTTACTGTTAAGCTGCGCCAAGCCGAGCCGAGCCGAGCAACCGCCTGCAAACGAAAGTGTGGGACTTGAGCATACCCTATAGAAGAAGTGCACAATGGCTATTCAAATGAGCGCCGCCTGCTTATAAACAACTTTCTTAATTCTTACAGCTACAGCTACAGCATATGCAAATTATTCATTTCCATATGCTTATTTTTTCGTTGTCAAGTTCGTGTTGCATTTTAATGGCACACACGATACGATAGGATGGCCTAAAACTAAACCCAAAGCTAAGAACAGCTCGAAAGCGACGCGACTGCAATTAATTTACTCGTGGATTGCTGCGCACTTTATACTGCAACATTCTGAAGGGGCAGACAACAACTGTGGCGCGTGATCTATTCAATAATGCAGAGAGCCAGACCGAGTGAGCGAGAGAGGAAGAGAGAGAGAGAGGAGTGTTGCTGGTCAGCGACAAGTGACCTCATTTTTATTGGAACCTCTCTGCAAGTTGCGTGGCCCGGCGAGCTGTACGTGTTGCTGTTGTTGCTGCTGTTTGTTCTACTTTGAAATTTCACTTTTCAAATGTAAGTGTCGGTGTGTAAGCTATATGTATGTCTATGTGTCTGTGTGTGTGTACAAATAATTAATAAACTAAATAAAAGCATGTGAGCATTTTTGTGCGTGCGCTTTGGGCCCCCCTAGAAAAATGCATTGCCACTGGCAAGTTTGTAGCCTAAGTCTTTTGAATTTACATGCAATGCAACAATTGCAGCATCAGCAACAACAACAACAACAACAACAACAACAACAACAATTGTGTTGATGCCTGCGCACGAATTATGTCGAAAATATTAAAGAGCCAGGGCAATGTACAAACAGCAAACCAACAACATTGACAATTTAACCTCAAACTTCAAAGTGTCACTGTCATGGCCCTTTTTACTACTCGCTGCGACTGCGACTGCGACGGAGACTGAGACTGCGCCTGCAGCCGCAACCTCAACAGTTGTCGACGTCGTTGATATTGTTGTTGTCGTTGCTATAACCTGTTGGCAATTGAGCTTTGCTTTGCACAGTGCGCCAGAGCTCCC